>NW_024038060.1:0-82500 GCF_016077235.1 Cyprinodon tularosa
GAAAACAAGGAGGAGAAATAAACAGGTGAGGAGAAACAAGGAGGAGAGATGAACAGGTGAGGAGAAACAAGGAGGAGAAATGAACAGGTGAGGAGAAACAAGGAGGAGAAATGAACAGGAGGTGCAGGCTGAGATGAGGACTTACTTCGGGTAGTTGGTGCAGTACTGGGTGTAGATGTCAAAGTCTTGGCTCTGGAACAAACAAACATGATGAAGACCTTGATGGGCGGAGCCTAACAGATGACCAAGACCTTGATGGGCGGAGCCTAACAGAACCTAAAGCTGGTTAAATCTCACCTTCATGACGAAGCAGCGGGCGATGGCCACGGGGTCGCCGTCGCACACCTCCAGGTCCTGCAGGAGCTCACTGTGAAAAGGACAGCGGCTGCTGGGTCAACTCCTGCTCTGCACCTCCCATGTTCATTTACCTCCTGCTCTGCGCCTCCCACCTTCATTTACCTCCTGCTCTGAACCTCCCATGTTCATTTACCTCCTGCTCTGCACCTCCCACCTTCATTTACCTCCTGCTCTGCACCTCCCATGTTCATTTACCTCCTGCTCTGCACCTCCCATGTTCATTTACCTCCTGCTCTGCGCCTCCCATGTTCATTTACCTCCTGCTCTGCGCCTCCCATGTTCATTTACCTCCTGCTCTGCACCTCCCATGTTCATTTACCTCCTGCTCTGCACCTCCCATGTTCATTTACCTCCTGCTCTGCGCCTCCCACCTTCATTTACCTCCTGCTCTGAACCTCCCACCTTCATTTACCTCCTGCTCTGAACCTCCCATGTTCATTTACCTCCTGCTCTGCACCTCCCACCTTCATTTACCTCCTGCTCTGCGCCTCCCATGTTCATTTAGCTCCTGCTCTGAACCTCCCACCTTCATTTACCTCCTGCTCTGCGCCTCCCATGTTCATTTACCTCCTGCTCTGCACCTCCCACCTTCATTTACCTCCTGCTCTGCGCCTCCCATGTTCATTTACCTCCTGCTCTGCACCTCCCACCTTCATTTACCTCCTGCTCTGCGCCTCCCACCTTCATTTACCTCCTGCTCTGAACCTCCCATGTTTATTTACCTCCTGCTCTGCACCTCCCACCTTCATTTACCTCCTGCTCTGCGCCTCCCACCTTCATTTACCTCCTGCTCTGCGCCTCCCACCTTCATTTACCTCCTGCTCTGAACCTCCCATGTTCATTTACCTCCTGCTCTGAACCTCCCACCTTCATTTACCTCCTGCTCTGAACCTCCCATGTTTATTTACCTCCTGCTCTGCACCTCCCACCTTCATTTACCTCCTGCTCTGCGCCTCCCATGTTCATTTACCTCCTGCTCTGCACCTCCCACCTTCATTTACCTCCTGCTCTGAACCTCCCATGTTCATTTACCTCCTGCTCTGCACCTCCCATGTTTATTTACCTCCTGCTCTGCACCTCCCACCTTCATTTACCTCCTGCTCTGAGCCTCCCATGTTCATTTACCTCCTGCTCTGCACCTCCCACCTTCATTTACCTCCTGCTCTGAACCTCCCACGTTCATTTACCTCCTGCTCTGCACCTCCCATGTTCATTTACCTCCTGCTCTGCACCTCCCATGTTCATTTACCTCCTGCTCTGAACCACCCATGTTCATTTACCTCCTGCTCTGCGCCTCCCACGTTCATTTAGCTCCTGCTCTGCGCCTCCCACGTTCATTTACCTCCTGCTCTGCACCTCCCATGTTCATTTACCTCCTGCTCTGCACCTCCCATGTTCATTTACCTCCTGCTCTGAACCTCCCATGTTCATTTACCTCCTGCTCTGCACCTCCCACCTTCATTTACCTCCTGCTCTGAACCTCCCACGTTCATTTACCTCCTGCTCTGCACCTCCCATGTTCATTTACCTCCTGCTCTGCACCTCCCATGTTCATTTACCTCCTGCTCTGAACCACCCATGTTCATTTACCTCCTGCTCTGCGCCTCCCACGTTCATTTAGCTCCTGCTCTGCGCCTCCCACGTTCATTTACCTCCTGCTCTGCACCTCCCATGTTCATTTACCTCCTGCTCTGCACCTCCCATGTTCATTTACCTCCTGCTCTGAACCACCCATGTTCATTTACCTCCTGCTCTGCGCCTCCCACGTTCATTTAGCTCCTGCTCTGCGCCTCCCACGTTCATTTACCTCCTGCTCTGCACCTCCCATGTTCATTTACCTCCTGCTCTGCACCTCCCACGTTCATTTACCTCCTGCTCTGCGCCTCCCATGTTCATTTACCTCCTGCTCTGCACCTCCCACGTTCATTTACCTCCTGCTCTGCGCCTCCCACGTTCATTTACCTCCTGCTCTGCGCCTCCCACGTTCATTTACCTCCTGCTCTGCACCTCCCATGTTCATTTACCTCCTGCTCTGCGCCTCCCATGTTCATTTACCTCCTGCTCTGCGCCTCCCACGTTCATTTACCTCCTGCTCTGCGCCTCCCACGTTCATTTACCTCCTGCTCTGCGCCTCCCACGTTCATTTACCTCCTGCTCTGCGCCTCCCACGTTCATTTACCTCCTGCTCTGCACCTCCCATGTTCATTTACCTCCTGCTCTGCACCTCCCACCTTCATTTACCTCCTGCTCTGCACCACCCATATTCATTTACCTCCTGCTCTGAACCTCCCACCTTCATTTACCTCCTGCTCTGCACCTCCCATGTTCATTTACCTCCTGCTCTGAACCTCCCACCTTCATTTACCTCCTGCTCTGCACCTCCCATGTTCATTTACCTCCTGCTCTGAACCTCCCACCTTCATTTACCTCCTGCTCTGCGCCTCCCATGTTCATTTACCTCCTGCTCTGAACCTCCCACCTTCATTTACCTCCTGCTCTGCACCTCCCATGTTCATTTAGCTCCTGCTCTGCACCTCCCACGTTCATTTACCTCCTGCTCTGCGCCTCCCATGTTCATTTACCTCCTGCTCTGCACCTCCCATGTTCATTTAGCTCCTGCTCTGAACCTCCCACCTTCATTTACCTCCTGCTCTGCGCCTCCCATGTTCATTTACCTCCTGCTCTGAACCTCCCACCTTCATTTACCTCCTGCTCTGCACCTCCCATGTTCATTTAGCTCCTGCTCTGCACCTCCCATGTTCATTTACCTCCTGCTCTGCGCCTCCCACATTCATTTACCTCCTGCTCTGCACCTCCCATGTTCATTTACCTCCTGCTCTGCACCTCCCACGTTCATTTACCTCCTGCTCTGCACCTCCCATGTTCATTTACCTCCTGCTCTGCACCTCCCACGTTCATTTACCTCCTGCTCTGCACCTCCCATGTTCATTTACCTCCTGCTCTGCGCCTCCCACATTCATTTACCTCCTGCTCTGCACCTCCCATGTTCATTTACCTCCTGCTCTGCACCTCCCATGTTCATTTACCTCCTGCTCTGCGCCTCCCACCTTCATTTACCTCCTGCTCTGCACCACCCATATTCATTTACCTCCTGCTCTGCACCTCCCATGTTCATTTACCTCCTGCTCTGCGCCTCCCACATTCATTTACCTCCTGCTCTGCACCTCCCATGTTCATTTACCTCCTGATCTGCACCTCCCATGTTTATTTACCTCCTGCTCTGCACCTCCCACCTTCATTTACCTCCTGCTCTGCACCTCCCATGTTCATTTACCTCCTGCTCTGCGCCTCCCGTGTTCATTTACCTCCTGCTCTGCGCCTCCCACATTCATTTACCTCCTGCTCTGCACCTCCCATGTTCATTTACCTCCTGCTCTGCACCTCCCATGTTCATTTACCTCCTGCTCTGCGCCTCCCACCTTCATTTACCTCCTGCTCTGAACCTCCCACCTTCATTTACCTCCTGCTCTGAACCTCCCATGTTCATTTACCTCCTGCTCTGCACCTCCCACCTTCATTTACCTCCTGCTCTGCACCTCCCACGTTCATTTACCTCCTGCTCTGCGCCTCCCATGTTCATTTACCTCCTGCTCTGCACCTCCCATGTTTATTTACCTCCTGCTCTGCACCTCCCACCTTCATTTACCTCCTGCTCTGAACCTCCCATGTTCATTTACCTCCTGCTCTGAACCTCCCATGTTCATTTACCTCCTGCTCTGCACCTCCCACCTTCATTTACCTCCTGCTCTGCACCTCCCACGTTCATTTACCTCCTGCTCTGCGCCTCCCATGTTCATTTACCTCCTGCTCTGAACCTCCCATGTTTATTTACCTCCTGCTCTGCACCTCCCACCTTCATTTACCTCCTGCTCTGCGCCTCCCATGTTCATTTACCTCCTGCTCTGCACCTCCCACCTTCATTTACCTCCTGCTCTGAACCTCCCATGTTCATTTACCACCTGCTCTGAACCTCCCACGTTCATTTACCTCCTGCTCTGCACCTCCCATGTTCATTTACCTCCTGCTCTGCACCTCCCACCTTCATTTACCTCCTGCTCTGCGCCTCCCATGTTCATTTACCTCCTGCTCTGAACCACCCATGTTCATTTACCTCCTGCTCTGCACCTCCCATGTTCATTTACCTCCTGCTCTGCACCTCCCATGTTCATTTAGCTCCTGCTCTGCACCTCCCACCTTCATTTACCTCCTGCTCTGCACCTCCCATGTTCATTTACCTCCTGCTCTGAACCACCCATGTTCATTTACCTCCTGCTCTGCGCCTCCCACGTTCATTTAGCTCCTGCTCTGCGCCTCCCACGTTCATTTACCTCCTGCTCTGCACCTCCCATGTTCATTTACCTCCTGCTCTGCACCTCCCATGTTCATTTACCTCCTGCTCTGCACCTCCCACGTTCATTTACCTCCTGCTCTGCGCCTCCCACGTTCATTTACCTCCTGCTCTGCGCCTCCCATGTTCATTTACCTCCTGCTCTGCACCTCCCATGTTCATTTACCTCCTGCTCTGCGCCTCCCATGTTCATTTACCTCCTGCTCTGCGCCTCCCATGTTCATTTACCTCCTGCTCTGTGCCTCCCACATTCATTTACCTCCTGCTCTGCACCTCCCATGTTCATTTACCTCCTGCTCTGCGCCTCCCACCTTCATTTACCTCCTGCTCTGAACCTCCCATGTTCATTTACCTCCTGCTCTGCACCTCCCACCTTCATTTACCTCCTGCTCTGCACCTCCCATGTTCATTTACCTCCTGCTCTGCACCTCCCATGTTCATTTACCTCCTGCTCTGCGCCTCCCACCTTCATTTACCTCCTGCTCTGAACCTCCCATGTTCATTTACCTCCTGCTCTGCACCTCCCACCTTCATTTACCTCCTGCTCTGAACCTCCCATGTTCATTTACCGCCTGCTCTGAACCTCCCACGTTCATTTACCTCCTGCTCTGCACCTCCCATGTTCATTTACCTCCTGCTCTGCACCTCCCACCTTCATTTACCTCCTGCTCTGCGCCTCCCACGTTCATTTACCTCCTGCTCTGCACCTCCCATGTTCATTTACCTCCTGCTCTGCACCTCCCATGTTCATTTACCTCCTGCTCTGCACCTCCCACCTTCATTTACCTCCTGCTCTGCACCTCCCATGTTCATTTACCTCCTGCTCTGCACCTCCCATGTTCATTTACCTCCTGCTCTGCACCTCCCATGTTCATTTACCTCCTGCTCTGCACCTCCCACCTTCATTTACCTCCTGCTCTGCACCTCCCATGTTCATTTACCTCCTGCTCTGAACCACCCATGTTCATTTACCTCCTGCTCTGCGCCTCCCACGTTCATTTAGCTCCTGCTCTGCACCTCCCACGTTCATTTACCTCCTGCTCTGCACCTCCCACGTTTATTTACCTCCTGCTCTGCACCTCCCACGTTCATTTAGCTCCTGCTCTGCACCTCCCACGTTCATTTACCTCCTGCTCTGCACCTCCCATGTTCATTTACCTCCTGCTCTGCACCTCCCACGTTCATTTACCTCCTGCTCTGCGCCTCCCACGTTCATTTACCTCCTGCTCTGCACCTCCCATGTTCATTTACCTCCTGCTCTGCACCTCCCACCTTCATTTACCTCCTGCTCTGAACCACCCATGTTCATTTACCTCCTGCTCTGCACCTCCCATGTTCATTTACCTCCTGCTCTGCACCTCCCATGTTCATTTACCTCCTGCTCTGCACCTCCCACGTTCATTTAGCTCCTGCTCTGCACCTCCCATGTTCATTTACCTCCTGCTCTGCGCCTCCCACGTTCATTTACCTCCTGCTCTGCGCCTCCCACGTTCATTTACCTCCTGCTCTGCGCCTCCCATGTTCATTTACCTCCTGCTCTGCACTTCCCATGTTCATTTACCTCCTGCTCTGCACCACCCATGTTCATTTACCTCCTTCTCTGCACCTCCTATGTTCATTTACCTCCTGCTCTGCGCCTCCCATGTTCATTTACCTCCTGCTCTGCACCTCCCATGTTCATTTAGCTCCTCCTCACCTGTTGAGCTCGTAGATGTCCTCGATGTTTCCAAAGAGAGCGCAGACCAGCTCCGGGTGGTTGGACAGGTCCGACTCATCGATGATGTGAGCGAGGTAATGCTGTAGGAGGAGCAAGCAGAGCCGGTGAAGGTCAGAGGTCGCTGCCTCCTTCCTTTGGTCTCAGGAAGAACGAAGCAGATTTTTCTCCACCAGGGGGCAGACTAAGACCTGACTGAATGATTCCCATGAAGCCTTTAAAGCAAACATTGATTCCTACAATCAGACCTGTTCTTTTTTCTCTACTGTGGTTCCATGGAACGGTTCTGATCCGGGTCCCCCCGGAGCAGAACCGTTCCATGCTCCACATCTCTCTCTCTGCTAATCCACCCTAATCTGCTAATCCAGGAACTTCCTCCACCACCAGCCTGTCCTCTGGTCCTCCCGGTTCTGAGCAGAACTCTGGGTCCAGTTGAGGAACGGAGCTACTAGTCATAGTGACGGGTACAAAGCGGATTTCAAAGCGGGGAATGTTTCTACCCGTCCTGGAATCATCCTGATCATCCTGAAATTATCGCTTCTTTAATCCCAATCTGCTGCGACCGTCCCGGTTCTGAAGGACCCGGTCCAAACTGAAGGACGATGGATGGAAGAAGAGCCGTCACTCACCTCTACGATCATCCTCAGGTCTCTGACGTACATCCTCTCAGTCTCGATGATCTCCATGACGACTCGGTCCAGATAGGTTAGCTGGGGATTGGGTGCCATGGTAGCGCCTACGAAGGGCTGGCGGCGGCTCGGGGCCCGGTTTGGCGTCCACGCCTTGTTGTTGTTGTTCTTGTTGTGAAAGAAGCTCCGCCCCTTCTTTTTAGGACTCGGGTTCTGGTTCAGGTCGGTGCCGGAGGACCCCTCAGAAACCTGAGGCGAGGTCAGGGAGTCGTCCCTGGAGGAGCCCGATCCCGACGACAGCGTGGAGACCAGGCTCACAGGGCGCCGTCCCGATGGCGGCGGGTCAGAGTCTGAGGGGGTGGCAGACAGAGCGCGCTCATCGCTGCTGATGGAGGCGGTGGAGAGGCGGGGCGACTCTGAGGAACATGGTAAAAAAGGAAATGAACAGCTGAGCCTGATGGTGCTGCCCCCTATCAGTCTAACCTGGTACTGCAACCAGCAGGGACCCTCAAGGGCGCCAAGTGTAAAGCCCACAGCTGGGGGGACGCACACACCTCTCCAAGTTGTGCATCAGGGTACTGGGAGTCATTAAATGGCAAAAGTGTCATTTATAGTAATGATGACATCATTATTATGAAATACCCCCCCCCCTCCCAGGTTAGGGACGGCCCTTAATGTGTCAGACCCTCTGTGGGAAGCGAGGGTTGGTGTTTAGGGGCCTCACCCCTCCATAGAGGGCTGGGGGCCATTTTATATGACTGTCTGAACTGGACTCAAAATGAAAATTCCCACAATGCACCTCTCTTGGCAAAGCATCATAGGATTCGTTTTGGGGGCGAGAGAGAAGAAACATGGCGCAAGGTTGAGTCCCCGCCCTATATATATAAAGATGCCCCCCCCCCCCAGATGAACTATTTCTAGTTTATTTCTAGTTTATCACTTCAGATCAAATTTAACTGTTGGATGAAAATGAGACAGACGGACAGATGTATAAAAACTAGATGAGAGGAGTTCAAAAGCAGTGATTAGATCCTAACAGGAAACACGCCTGGTGACCAGCACAGACTGGGAAAGAACCAGTGGCCAGGAACCCCTGAGGAATCCTGAGGAACCCCTGAGGAACCCTGAGGACTCCTGAGGAACCCCTGAGGAACCCCCGAGGAACCCCTGAGGAAGCCTGAGGAACCCCTGAGGAAGCCTGAGGAACCCCGAGGGACCCCGAGGGACCCCTGAGGAACCCTGAGGACTCCTGAGGAACCCCTGAGGAAGCCTGAGGAAGCCTGAGGAACCCCTGAGGAAGCCTGAGGAACCCCTGAGGAACCCCTGAGGAAGCCTGAGGAACCCCTGAGGAACCCCTGAGGAAGCCTGAGGAACCCCTGAGGAACCCCTGAGGAAGCCTGAGGAACCCCTGAGGACTCCTGAGGAACCCCTGAGGAAGCCTGAGGAACCCCTGAGGAACCCCTGAGGAAGCCTGAGGAACCCCTGAGGAAGCCTGAGGAACCCCTGAGGAACCCCTGAGGAAGCCTGAGGAACCCCTGAGGAACCCCTGAGGAACCCCTGAGGAAGCCTGAGGAACCCCTGAGGAAGCCTGAGGAACCCCTGAGGAAGCCTGAATTCCAGAAGGAGCAGGGAGCAGCTCAGGGACCCAGAGGGGCCAACCGGCAGAGGAGTGTTTGAATAAAAACATTCTTCTTCCTGCTGCTCAGTGAGGCGTTCACTGATCCTCAGGAAGGAGGGGCGGGGCTTATGGAGCTGATAAGAGTCCAGAGAACCAATCAGCTCTCAGAGTTTACATTCAAACACTGAAACCCTGGTTCTGTTAGACCAGAACCAGGCAGAACTCTGGGGTCTGACCAGAACCAGGCAGAACTTTGGGGTCTGACCAGAACCAGGCAGAACTCTGGGGTCTGACCAGAACCAGGCAGAACTTTGGAGTCTGACCAGAACCAGGCAGAACTTTGGAGTCTGACCAGAACCAGGCAGAACTCTGGGGTCTGACCAGAACCAGGCAGAACTCTGGGGTCTGACCAGAACCAGGCAGAACTTTGGAGTCTGACCAGAACCAGGCAGAACTTTGGGGTCTGACCAGAACCAGGCAGAACTCTGGGGTCTGACCAGAACCAGGCAGAACTCTGGGGTCTGACCAGAACCAGGCAGAGCTCTAGGGTCTGACCAGAACCAGACAGAACTCTAGGGTCTGACCAGAACCAGGCAGAACTCTGGGGTCTGACCAGAACCAGGCAGAACTCTGGGGTCTGACCAGAACCAGGCAGAGCTCTAGGGTCTGACCAGAACCAGACAGAACTCTAGGGTCTGACCAGAACCAGGCAGAACTCTAGGGTCTGACCAGAACCAGACAGAACTCTAGGGTCTGACCAGAACCAGGCAGAACTCTAGGGTCTGACCAGAACCAGGCAGAGCTCTAGGGTCTGACCAGAACCAGACAGAACTCTAGGGTCTGACCAGAACCAGGCAGAACTCTAGGGTCTGACCAGAACCAGGCAGAACTCTGGGGTCTGACCAGAACCAGGCAGAACTCTGGAGTCTGACCAGAACCAGGCAGAACTTTGGAGTCTGACCAGAACCAGGCAGAACTTTGGAGTCTGACCAGAACCAGGCAGAACTCTGGGGTCTGACCAGAACCAGGCAGAACTCTGGGGTCTGACCAGAACCAGGCAGAACTTTGAAGTCTGACCAGAACCAGGCAGAACTTTGGAGCCTGACCAGAACCAGGCAGAACTCTGGGGTCTGACCAGAACCAGGCAGAACTCTGGGGTCTGACCAGAACCAGGCAGAACTTTGGAGTCTGACCAGAACCAGGCAGAACTCTGGGGTCTGACCAGAACCAGGCAGAACTCTGGGGTCTGACTAGAACCAGGCAGAACTCTGGGGTCTGACTAGAACCAGGCAGAACTCTGGGGTCTGACCAGAACCAGGCAGAACTCTGGGGTCTGACCAGAACCAGGCAGAACTCTGGGGTCTGACCAGAACCAGGCAGAACTCTGGGGTCTGACTAGAACCAGGCAGAACTCTGGGGTCTGACTAGAACCAGGCAGAACTCTGGGGTCTGACCAGAACCAGGCAGAACTCTGGGGTCTGACCAGAACCAGGCAGAACTCTGAAGGCAGAAAAGCATCTGAAGCTGCTCCAAGTGGAACCAGGAAGTCCAGGTTCTGCTTGGTTCTGATGGTCATTGAGGAATTAAACAGGTCCGGTCGGTCCTGGAACCACTCACCCAACCAGCGCCGCACAAACAGCCGTCTGAGCTGCCAGTCGTCTCCAGAGCTCCTGAAGGAGATCCTCACCTTCTCGTCTGAACATGAACACCTGACCACAGCACCATCACCTCCTCCTCCTCCTCCGGCCCGAGTCCTCCACCTCTGATAGCCCATCTACCCTCAAAGAATCCCAGAACCAAGTTCCCAGTCTGACCCGATCCGTCTGCCTGAAGGTCTGAAATGATGAAGGTTTGAACAGCAACTGAGGAAGAGGAGGAGTCCTAGAAGGAGGAGGAGGAGGAGGAAGCTCCACAGACCCCATGAGGTTCTGGCTCTGCCCTCAGACCTCCAGCAGGCAGCTCATGGGGTGGGACCTCAGGGTTCCGGTTCAGAGCGGTTCTGAACCAGAGGAACCAAACAATAAAACATCTTCAGTTAGTTCCTGGTTCTTCCCCCCTGGAGGAACCTGCTGGGTTCTGGTTCTGGACGCTTCTGTGTCCAGAGGAAGGTTCTGATTGGCTAATCTGTTCCACTGAGAACATCCAGATGTTCCTACTGGCTTCTGGACCGGACCGGATCGGCCAGCCTGACTGGGTTTCAGCTTTCAAACAAGGTTCAGGTCTGTGATTGGTGGATGAGGGTCAGTCAGAGACTCTGATTGGTTCAGAGCTCCAAACGGTCCAAAGTCCTTCTACAAATGTTTACCCAGAGCGCCGCCCTCAGCCAACAACCGTCTGATCACACCCTCCGTTTCCATGGAGACGCTCAGCCTTACACAAAGAAAGGCCTGCCCCGAGTAAGCCACAGGTTCTGCTCAGGTTCTCCAGGTTCTGATCCATCAGGGAGACACAGGAACGTTTTTTCCTGCTCCTCTATTGACAACATAAGTTCTAATCTATCTGAAGCTCATCTAAGTTCTACAGCATGGTTCTGCTTCAGGGTTCAGGGTTCTGCTTCAGGGTTCTGCTTCAGGGTTCTGGGTTCTACTGCAGGGTTCTGCTTCAGGGTTCTGGTTTCTGCTTCAGGGTTCTGGGTTCAGGGTTCTGCTTCAGGGTTCTGGTTTCTGCTTCAGGGTTCTGCTTCAGGGTTCTGGGTTCTACCGCAGGGTTCTGGGTTCTGCTTCAGGGTTCTGGTTTCTGCTTCAGGGTTCTGGGTTCTGCTTCAGGGTTCTGGTTTGTGCTTCAGAGTTCTGGTTTCTGCTTCAGGGTTCTGGGTTCTACCGCAGGGTTCTGGGTTCTACTGCAGGCTTCTGGGTTCTACCGCAGGGTTCTGGGTTCTACTGCAGGCTTCTGGGTTCTGCTTCAGGGTTCTGGTTTCTGCTTCAGGGTTCTGGGTTCTGCTTCAGGGTTCTGGGTTCTGCTTCAGGGTTCTGGTTTCTGCTTCAGGGTTCTGGGTTCTACCGCAGGGTTCTGGGTTCTGCTTCAGGGTTCTGGTTTCTGCTTCAGGGTTCTGGGTTCTGCTTCAGGGTTCTGGTTTGTGCTTCAGGGTTCTGGTTTCTGCTTCAGGGTTCTGGGTTCTACTGCAGGCTTCTGGGTTCTGCTTCAGGGTTCTGGTTTCTGCTTCAGGGTTCTGGGTTCTGCTTCAGGGTTCTGGGTTCTGCTTCAGGGTTCTGGGTTCTGCTTCAGGGTTCTGGTTTCTGCTTCAGGGTTCTGGGTTCTACCGCAGGGTTCTGGTTTCTGCTTCAGGGTTCTGGGTTCTGCTTCAGGGTTCTGGGTTCTACCGCAGGGTTCTGGGTTCTACTGCAGGGTTCTGGGTTCTACCGCAGGGTTCTGGGTTCTGCTTCAGGGTTCTGGTTTCTGCTTCAGGGTTCTGGGTTCTGCTTCAGGGTTCTGGGTTCTACCGCAGGGTTCTGGGTTCTACTGCAGGCTTCTGGGTTCTACCGCAGGGTTCTGGGTTCTACTGCAGGCTTCTGGGTTCTGCTTCAGGGTTCTGGGTTCTGCTTCAGGGTTCTGGTTTGTGCTTCAGGGTTCTGGTTTCTGCTTCAGGGTTCTGGGTTCTACCGCAGGGTTCTGGGTTCTACTGCAGGCTTCTGGGTTCTACCGCAGGGTTCTGGGTTCTACTGCAGGCTTCTGGGTTCTACCGCAGGGTTCTGGGTTCTGCTTCAGGGTTCTGGGTTCTGCTTCAGGGTTCTGGTTTCTGCTTCAGGGTTCTGGGTTCTGCTTCAGGGTTCTGGTTTGTGCTTCAGGGTTCTGGTTTCTGCTTCAGGGTTCTGGGTTCTACCGCAGGGTTCTGGGTTCTACTGCAGGCTTCTGGGTTCTACCGCAGGGTTCTGGGTTCTACCGCAGGGTTCTGGGTTCTGCTTCAGGGTTCTGGGTTCTGCTTCAGGGTTCTGGTTTCTGCTTCAGGGTTCTGGGTTCTGCTTCAGGGTTCTGGTTTGTGCTTCAGGGTTCTGGTTTCTGCTTCAGGGTTCTGGGTTCTACCGCAGGGTTCTGGGTTCTACTGCAGGCTTCTGGGTTCTACCGCAGGGTTCTGGGTTCTACCGCAGGGTTCTGGGTTCTGCTTCAGGGTTCTGGGTTCTGCTTCAGGGTTCTGGTTTCTGCTTCAGGGTTCTGGGTTCTGCTTCAGGGTTCTGGTTTGTGCTTCAGGGTTCTGGTTTCTGCTTCAGGGTTCTGGGTTCTACCGCAGGGTTCTGGGTTCTACTGCAGGCTTCTGGGTTCTACCGCAGGGTTCTGGGTTCTACTGCAGGCTTCTGGGTTCTACCGCAGGGTTCTGGGTTCTACTGCAGGCTTCTGGGTTCTACCGCAGGGTTCTTAGACGAAGCTCCGAGGGACCAAAGGACCACCCGGAGTCCATTCAGAAGGAGACGGTCGGTTCTGGGTCAGCAGAACCAGAACCGACCAGAACCAGGCGCTCTGCAGGAGGAACAGTGTGTGTGGGGGGGGGGGGGTCCATCAGAACATCAGGCATTAGCTGAGGATGATGATGATGATGAAGATCAGGGCGCTGGTTCAGATCCGAGCCCGCGTGTCATCATGTGCCTGTGCTACTCAGGGTTTGTTTGTGTGTGTAACAGAGCGTCTCAGGCGGGCGGGGCTTCCGCCTGAACAAAGCTCCACTGTTCAGAGACAACAGAGCTGTTTAGCTTCGCCGTGACGTCACCAGGCCGCTGCTTCGGTCCGACCCGGTTCCTAAGATACCAGAACCCTGACAGACAAAACCCAGATCATTCCTGGGCGGACGGTCCACCAGAACCGCTTCCAGAACCGTTCCCACAGGCTGGTCCACATCTACTGCAGCCCTGGAAGGCCGAGGTTCATCAGCACCTGATCACTAATTAATTAGCAGGAAAGATCAAAGTCATTGATGTTTGATCAACAGATCAAAGGATCAAAGTCAGAAAGAAGCACTGATTTCATGAATAAAAGATAAAAACACAATGAATGAAATCTTCCACTGGAAACAGAAATCAAGGAATCCAAAGATTTATTTACTTTGACTCATGAGGAATAAGAGCAAAGTTTAATCTAATAGCAACGATAATAAATAATGTGGAAGGAAAGGTTAGCATGCTGAGCTAAGGTTAGCATGCAGAGCAAAGGTTAGCATGCTGAGCTAAGGTTAGCATGCTGAGCAAAGGTTAGCATGCTGAGCAAAGGTTAGCATGCTGAGCTAAGGTTAGCATGCTGAGCAAAGGTTAGCATGCTGAGCTAAGGTTAGCATGCTGAGCTAAGTTTAGCATGCTGAGCTAAGGTTAGCATGCTGAGCAAAGGTTAGCATGCTGAGCTAAGGTTAGCATGCTGAGCTAAGGTTAGCATGCTGAGCTAACTCTGCTGAGTCAGAAACCTGCTCCCTAATCTAAGGAGAACAGATTCCTGTAATCTAATCTGGAGACATTTGCACCTTCTGGATGAAAATAAAAACATTTCATCCAAATTAAAATAGGAAACAGTGACGCTTTCATCCATTTTTACATTTCTATTAATATTTAAACTCTAAAAATCAAGAGTAAAACCCAGTCGTCTTTCTTTATATAAATCAAATGAACCAATAAAATATGTTTATTATCTGTTATTCCGTCTCTGTCTTCATTAGATTGTTTTCAGGAACAGACCAGTTTGCATCGTAATTCAAAAGGTAATGATAAAATGAAACGGCTTCCAGTTGTTTCTACTGTGTTTATCATGGAGTCGCCTCCAGCAGCCTGGATTATAATCTGTGTCAATATTAAACTGTTTAGATTTTTATATTCAGATTAAATTGCAGCCATTAACAAACATCTATAAATCTGGATGTTCTGATGAGCAGCCTGAAGCAGCCACAGAAAGAAAACACGTTTTATTGTCATTAGACGTCCAGATTAATGAACTATGAATTCTCAGCATAAAGATAATCTGTCCTTTAATGAGGTTAAAGTTAAACCTAATGGGAATATATTTTCACTCCTAAACCTGTTTTCTATTCCTGTGTTCATAGATACAGCTGGGATTTTAGTTTTAAATAAGCGGTTATTATATTGATAAAAGTTTAAAGTTTAAAGTTAATTTCTATTTTCCTTTTTCACGTTCTGATCATTTTCCTTTCTAGAAATATTAGAATAAACACTACATAACAATGGAAATGCTTCTCTTCACTGCATCTCTACAGCACTGGCTCCTCTATAGAGTTTCATGGGGCCCCATATTCCTGCTGGGGCCCCATATTCCTGCTGGGGCCCCATGTTCCTGCTGGGGCCCCATATTCCTGCTGGGGCCCCATATTCCTGCTGGGGCCCCATATTCCTGCTGGGGCCCCTGACTGACTCCTTCCTGCTCTGTTTAACTTTCCATCAGTCTTCTAATCTGCTTCCTCTCCTCTTCTATCAATCTAACAATAATCTAAACAGACACAAAACAATCTAAGTCTCATCATACATATTATTATTATTATTATTATTATTATTATTATTATTATTATTATTATTGTTGTTGTTGTTGTTGTTATCTCACCTGATTAAATACTAAAAAGGTTCATCGCCACAATATTTGGAGCTACCATTAAAAACCAGCTAATAAATGCAGATTAAACCTGTGCTCTCTCCATCCTCTGACATGGGAGCTTGGCCTGTTTTCCAGTGTAGTCCTGTTTCTCTGACTGTGACTAACTGGATGTGCTCTCTTCATCCTCTGACATGGGAGCTGGCTCGGAGCTCGTCTGCCTGGCTGTGTGTTTCCTGGACGGGGCCGCCTGTGGAGCTGGTTGACAGTTGCCTTTGGTATCTATGCTTCTTTTTCTATGTCTGTTTCTGTCTCCTTGAACCCCTTTCTACCGTAATAACTGTCTACACACAAGATTTACCCCCTCATTCATAAAACAGTAAAATTAGGGACGTCTGGTCACTATAGCCTAATGTCACAGTGAGCCCCCTGAGCTAAGCTCAGCTAAGTTAAGCTAGGATCATACAGCAATCCACCCTGCCAAGTCAAAAGCAATGAATTTACTATACTAATAATATTAAATGTAAAAGATCTGGGCTCAGTAGGTGGGTCACAGGTTCGAAGGATTCCCTCCAGCTGAGAACATGAGTTCTGGTGGGCATCAGAACCGCCTGCAGGACCAGGAACAGAACCTGTTCTTTGCAGGTCCAGTTCAGGCCCGGCTGTTGTGGTTAATCTGGCCTAATGAGGATCAGGCAGCAGATAATCCAGCGCCTGCTCAGATTGGAGCTGCTGATCCCAGCACAGCAGACGGGACGCATCCCAGTCCCATTAGACCAGAACCAGAACCAGTACTGGACTGCTACTCCTGCCTACATCTGGGTCAGAACCGACCGTCTGCAGCCCTGACCGGACGTGGAATGTCTGCATGCAGAACGCTTCCCTTCCCTCTGCAGCTTCCGTCTTCATGAACAAACTGGGACCAGAGACCAGTTCAGACTGGGAGCCACGGAGGACCAGCTGAACTCCCCCTGCAGCCGTTGCCATAGCGATGACATCAGCGATTACGGGTCATGTGACCTGAGCTTAGCTCCAGACCACAGAGGAAAAACACATCAAAAACCCCTGAGAGACGGTTCCTACGGCAACGGCACAGTCAGAACCGAGCGCCCCTGCTGATCCAGACCTGAACCCGGGTCAGACCCCGGCCCACCAGAGACCCCCCCCCCTCACTGCGCGGGCTTATTGGACCAGAACCAGCTGGTTCTGCAGGCTCACCTGGAGAAGCTTCAGTCGGAGGTTTCCCTCAGGTTCCAAAGACAACCGCACCGGACCAGGACCAGGACCAGGACAGGGACCAGGACCAGGACCAGAACCAGCACCGCTCACTCTGACCTTCCTCTGTTCTGGTTGACCTGACAACCCCACAGCAGGGGGCGGGGCTTAATCCAATTAGGCTCAGAGCGCCGCTGAGAGCAGAGACGCCACCTGCAGCTCCAAGCTGGACCCGTCCTCCTGCAGAACCTCTGCATGGTTCTAGAGCCCAGAGCCCAGTGGACCTCAGCTGTTTGGACCTGAACATCTGCAGGAGACCAGACAGGAATCTGAACGGTGCGGCAGGCAGCTGAATATAAGTGCTTTCTGTCACCAGTAAGGGAGGAAACGGGTCCAGCTGGGTCACACCTGGGCTCAGTCTGACTGCAGCGGTTCTCTAAAGGTTCTGGTTCTGCTTAGGTTCTATTTGGACCCCTACTGGGTTCTGGTAAAGACCAGGGTGTGAAAACTTTCAGCCTTCTCCTTCAGACTGCTTTGAAGCTGAGGGGGCGTGGCCTCTCTCTGCTCTCAGCCGGTTCTGTCCAGCTCAGAGGTCCAGTCCAAAGTTGGACCCAGAAGCTGAGAGAACCGGGCAGGTTCTGCAGAACCAGGATCCACATCTAGAACTGGACCGGTACCTGGCTCAGATATCTGGCTCCTGACGGGCCTCCCAGTAGAACCTATCGGCCCGTCGGGAGCCGGTTCCATGTCCGGGTCGATAGGTTCTACTGGGAGGCCCGTCGGGAGCCGGTTCTGATAAAAAGGTTCTATTAATAAATGTCATGAAGTCCGTTTCATTCAGAACCAGTTGGTGTCGAGTCAAAGCAGATGTTTGCTTCAGTCATTCATCGGATCAGAACCGGACCTGCTCAGTCTGATCTAAACCCCTGCATGGCTGCATCCAGAACATGTCCTGCTGGTCGATGCAGCAACCGGTTCGGTTCTGATCCGACTCCTCCGACCCGCCGGCCTTACCTTCACCCATGGCGGCGACAAATCCTTCAGGCATCACCTGTCTTCCCTCAGCGGAGCCCGTCACCCTGAAACAGACAGACAGAGAGTGAGCGGCGCCGACGACCCGGTCCACCACCGCCTGCAGCACCAGAACCCGCTGACCCGGTCCACCTCCAGGTCACTGCCTGCACCACCAGAACCTGCTGACCCGGTCCACCTCCAGGTCACCGCCTGCACCACCAGAACCTGCTGGTCTACCTGAGCAGCAGGTGAGCACGGTCACATGATCAGCTGCGTCTGCAGTTTCAGGATGGAGGCAAAACAGGAGAAGCCGTCCTTGTTCTGCCAGAGGTGAACTCGGGTCATCCTGCTGGACCAGAACTTCTGCTGGTCTGGAGGTTTAGAATCCTGATCCGGATTCTTTTCTGGATTAACTTTAATCTCAGATCCACTGAACCAAAACCAGCAATGATGGGATTAAATCCAGAGAACCGAACATCTGGACACCATGCAGCTGGACTCTAAGGGTGGGGAGGGTGGAGTCTAGTGCTGAACTGAGGACTAATGAGGTTCTTCTTGACTCAAACTGTCGGTTCTGGCAAACATCCTCGGAACCGACTGCAGAGATCCAGAACCTTTGGACCGAACAAAACATTCAGACCCAAACATGCAGCAAAACTTTCTGCATCAGAACCGGTGAAGTTCTACTGACACCTCGGAACCATGACTAAGCATGCTCACACTGAGGCTCAGCAGATTTCTATCAGTTACCATGGCAACCCTTATCAGGCTCTTCTAGTCAGACCGCCTTAATGGAACATTTTAGATTTCACAATCCGCCTGGTCTGGAGGTGGAAGCAGCAGAAATCAGTCGGATCCAGCGAACCAGCCTTTGTTCTCAAATTCCACATTTTCTCTTTATCAAGCTTCTCCGCTGCGACAGAAACAGAATCACATCCGTTTCCAGCTGAATCCGAATCTCCTGCAGACTGTGATGTTTTCGTCTTCTCTCATGTTCGCTGAACAGGCGTCTAATCCCGTCAAACCACAGGAATTTGCTCCCGTTTCACTGCAGCGAAGCGGCGGCGCTGCATCGACAGGAGCTTCGGAAAAGTTCCGACATATCTCAGGATTTTAAAGATTAAAGTTCGTTTAACACTCGGAACCTTTGCCGAATTAAAGTAATGTTGTCCTTGGTCAGAAAATAATCATTATATTCATCAGGAGGTTATTTGTTTGACTTCTTAAATCCTTTATTTTTTAAATCACATTTACTTATGGAGGTTCTCTATTGAGCATCCGGAGCCCCACCTACCAGCTCCGCTTCTTTGGGGCTGAGATTCCGAGCAGGTTCCGTCCGTGGTTCTGACCCAGTGGGGTCTGTGGTTCTGACCCAGTGGGATTCGTGGTTCTGACCCAGATCGATACGTGGTTCTGACCCAGTGGGGTCTGTGGTTCTGACCCAGTGGGAAGCGGATCCACATGAATCAACAGCTGGACTGAACCGCGCGCGCCCCGGACACCCCAGAGACCCGGACCCACGCTGCGGACCCACTCCCACGACACGGGTGGTGTAACACAACAGGTAGACTCACCTGAGCAGAGGTTCATGAAGAGAGTGGGGGGTCCACGGACACTCCACGGAGGCTGGAAACTCAAACTAAAGTGTTTCCTCAAAGTCCGAGCGCGGCTGTCACTGCGCATGCGCCTCATTCAAACCCACAGCAGAGCTCTGAGGAGGTTCTGGGACATAAAACTGGTTCTGGGACATAAAACTGGTTCTGAGGGTTCCTGGACTAGATCCAGAACCAGAACCGCGGCACCTTCCAACAGGTTCCAGGATTTTAATGTTTGCTAAAAACAAACTTTTGGTTCCTAAAGAGTCAGCCAGCAGACGGCGCCAGAGGTCCCCCCCCCCCCTCCATTAAATCAGGTTTGGTTTCATTGCAGGAAAACAAACATGAGCTGTTTACCTGAGGAGCAGCAGGTGGTTCAGGTGTGTCTGTGTCCCTCCACCTGCCCCTACAGCCACTGCTCTCCTCTGGGAGTCATTCCTGGGAATTAAAGAGTTAAAACCAAAGAAGAAAAAACCTCCTGCTGCTCCAGAGATCAAAGCTTCAGCTTCATCCTAAAGGGAAACACTAAAATCCTGCAGACCAGCACCATGGATGGGGAGAAAACCCAGATAACCAGTTAATATCTGATCAAACTGATCATTTAATGTCCTGCAACTGAATGCACCTCTGAAACAAACTGCTTTCCTGGTTCTGACTCCTCCTGCCGTCTCCTCTGACTCCTCCTGGTCTCCTCTGACTCCTCCTGGTCTCCTCTGACTCCTCCTGGTCTCCTCTGACTCCTCCTGGTCTCCTCTAAGCTTCACTCTTATCGCTGTTTAAGCTGCAGCACAGCTGACCTACTTTAACACCTGCTGGACTGAAACAAGCTGAGCAACATCTCCTCAAAGGAACACAAACAGCACCACTGTTGTGCAAACGCTGCAGTTGCACCTCAGCTGAACAACAGAAAGTTTCACAACATGAACCAACATCTGACTGGGAACGAGTCTCAGCCTGACTGGGAACGAGTCTCAGCCTGTCTGGGAACAAAGACACCAACACAGAGATCTGATCACTGAAACCACTTTTCTGCTGACTTTTCAAAATAAAGCCTCCAGAGTCAGTGAGAGAAACCTGCTGATCGATGGAAAGAGGAGCAGAAGCTCTAAATATTGGAAGCAAACAGTAAAGAAATAATAAAAACTGAACATCTTCCAGGCTTTTATTGTGTCAGAGGGACCCCTGCCTGGGGGCCTGGATCTCCAGCTACCTCACAGGATGTCAGACTCAAATTCTAAAAAAAATAAATAAAATAAAATCAATCCACTGGACTTTGTTTCCAAGTTTGAAGACGTTTCTCTTCCATCCAGGAAGATTTTTCAATCCAAAATGTCAGAAATAGAGTTTAGTTCCAGGTTTTATAGAACAGACCAACAAAGCCTGGTTTTAGTTTAGAAAACATGCAAATAGAAACGGATGAACGCCCCCCCCCCCCCCTTTGGAATGGGGGTCGTTTGGCTTCTTTGTTAGCCTGCAATGCCCCATACCTGTCTATGTCTCTGAAAGGGGGGTCGTTAGAGGGAATAGTTGGCCTGGCTGAATAGGAGAGATCTTCTGTTCTCCTGTATGGGGGTGGGAGCTGCGATGATAGCGGGAAGGAATCAACTCTATTCAGTTTATTTCTATAGCTCCAATTCACATCATGTCATCTCAGGTCACTTTATAGATCCAGATCATCCAGTCAGATTGATTCAAAGTTTTCTATCTAAGGAAAACCAGCTGATTGCATCGACTCATTGACTCTTCAGCAATCCCTCACACTAAGCATGCTTGTAGCGACAGTGGAGAGGAAAAACTCCCTTTGAACAGGAAGAAACCTCCAGCAGAACCAGGCTCAGTGTGAGCGGCCATCTGCTGAGGCCCACTGGGGTTCAAGGAGACAGAAGCAGACATAGAAAAAGAAGCATAGATACAAAAGGCAACTGTCAACCAGCTCCACAGGCGGCCCCGTCCAGGAAACACACAGCCAGGCAGACAAGCTCCAAGGCAGCTCCCATGTCAGAGGATGAAGAGAGCACATCCAGTTAGTCACAGTCAGAGAAACAGGACTACACTGGAAAACAGGCCAAGCTCCAACATCTAGAAACAAAGGTGTTGATGGCAGCAGCACAGCTGATATTTCTCTCCAGGATGGAGTCACAGCCAAACAGGAACAGACCAGATGAAGCTACTATGAGAAAAAGCAGAGAGAGCAGAACGTTAGAGATTGAACTAACAGATTCTGCAGAGTGGGAGAATAGAGATAGAATGAAGCAGAATGATGAAAAAGGGGTCCCTATGTCCTCCAGCAGTCTAAGCCTATAGCAGCAGAACTATAGAGATAGCTCAGGATAACCTGAGCCACTCTAACTAGAAGCTTTATCAAAAAGGAAAGTTTTAAGCCTAGCCTTAAAAGTAGACAGGGTGTCTGCCTGCATCAACTCTATTGCAGCATTGTAGGTTTTTGGAAGCTGGAACCTGAGATGAGAGATTGCATGTGTACCATCATCGTTTCCTTGATTGATTTCCTTGTTGAACAGAGATCTGCATTAATTGCACTTTTTTGGGGGAGATAAATAAAACTGTTTGAATCTTAAACAGCCTGTTTTTATCAGCTTCTAACAAAACCATCTGATCTGGAAAGCTGTGAATTGACTGGATGATAATTTGCTGCCTGTTCCCAAAATCAATCAGGGAAATAAATACTGGGATTAAAAGAGACACTGAGAACATGTTTTTCTTTAGGTTGAGATTAGCTTCTCACTTGGATTAATGTTCCTCTAATTAGTGAGAAATAAATGACCATAAGCACTGAATCAGTAGGAAACAAGAAGCACGGCATTTAGATTCATTTTTATTCAACATTAAAACATTTGGTCCTGAGATAAAAACTGAAATGAAAACTGAGGCACAATACATTAAAAACCCAAAGTTCTGTCTCCTCAGATGGACTGAAGACATTTCACTCCAACATTCAAAGTGCAATAAAGGAACCCTGAGACCCAAACATTGATTTACAAACATGTTCATTAGGAGATGACCCGAAAACAAAACCATCCGTTACAAACAAACCTGCTGACTCGGCCAATCTGCACAAATCAGAAATCTACACAAGCGTCACTCAGACCGCTAGGGCGCTCAGGCCGGGCTAGGCTGCTTAGACAGAGCTAGGGTGCTCAGGCCGGGCTAGGGCGCTTAGACAGAACTAGGGCACTCAGGCTGGGCTAGGGCGCTTAGACAGAGCTAGGGCGCTCAGGCCGGGCTAGGCTGCTTAGACAGAGCTAGGGTGCTCATGCCGGGCTATGCTGCTTAGACAGAACTAGGGCGCTCAGGCTGGGCTAGGGCGCTTAGACAGAGCTAGGGCACTCAGGCCGGGCTAGGCTGCTTAGACAGAACTAGGGCGCTCAGGCTGGGCTAGGGCGCTCAGGCCGGGCTAGGCTGCTTAGACAGAGCTAGGGTGCTCATGCCGGGCTATGCTGCTTAGACAGAACTAGGGCGCTTAGACAGAGCTAGGGCGCTCAGGCCGGGCTAGGCTGCTTAGACAGAGCTAGGGTGCTCATGCCGGGCTATGCTGCTTAGACAGAACTAGGGCGCTCAGGCTGGGCTAGGGCGCTTAGACAGAGCTAGGGCACTCAGGCCGGGCTAGGCTGCTTAGACAGAGCTAGGGTGCTCAGGCTGGGCTAGGGCACTCAGGCCGGGCTAGGGCGCTTAGACAGAACTAGGGCGCTCAGGCCGGGCTAGGCTGCTTAGACAGAGCTAGGGCGCTCAGGCCGGGCTATGCTGCTTAGACAGAACTAGGGCGCTCAGGCAGGGCTAGGGCGCTTAGACAGAGCTAGGGCACTCAGGCCGGGCTAGGCTGCTTAGACAGAGCTAGGGTGCTCAGGCTGGGCTAGGGCACTCAGGCCGGGCTAGGGCGCTTAGACAGAACTAGGGCGCTCAGGCCGGGCTAGGCTGCTTAGACAGAGCTAGGGCGCTCAGGCCGGGCTAGGGCACTCAGGCCGGGCTAGGGCGATTAGACAGAACTAGGGCGCTCAGGCCGGGTTAGGGCGCTCAGGCCGGGCTAGGGCGATCAGGCCGGGCTAGGGCACTCAGGCCGGGCTAGGGCGATTAGACAGAGCTAGGGTGCTCAGGCCGGGCTAGGCTGCTTAGACAGAGCTAGGGTGCTCATGCCGGGCTATGCTGCTTAGACAGAACTAGGGCGCTCAGGCAGGGCTAGGGCGCTCAGGCCGGGTTAGGGCGCTCAGGCCGGGCTAGGGCGCTCAGGCCGGGCTAGGGCACTCAGGCCGGGCTAGGGCGATTAGACAGAGCTAGGGCGCTCAGGCCGGGCTAGGCTGCTTAGACAGAGCTAGGGTGCTCATGCCGGGCTATGCTGCTTAGACAGAACTAGGGCGCTCAGGCAGGGCTAGGGCGCTTAGACAGAGCTAGGGCACTCAGGCCGGGCTAGGCTGCTTAGACAGAGCTAGGGTGCTCAGGCTGGGCTAGGGCACTCAGGCCGGGCTAGGGCGCTTAGACAGAACTAGGGCGCTCAGGCCGGGCTAGGCTGCTTAGACAGAGCTAGGGCGCTCAGGCCGGGCTAGGGCACTCAGGCCGGGCTAGGGCGATTAGACAGAACTAGGGCGCTCAGGCCGGGTTAGGGCGCTCAGGCCGGGCTAGGGCGCTCAGGCCGGGCTAGGGCACTCAGGCCGGGCTAGGGCGATTAGACAGAACTAGGGCGCTCAGGCCGGGTTAGGGCGCTCAGGCCGGGCTAGGGCGATCAGGCCGGGCTAGGGCGATTAGACAGAACTAGGGCACTCAGGCCGGGCTAGGGCGCTTAGACAGAGCTAGGGCGCTCAGGCCGGGCTAGGGCGCTTAGGCCGGGTTAGGGCGCTCAGGCCGGGCTAGGGCGCTTAGGCCGGGTTAGGGCGCTCAGGCCGGGCTAGGGCACTCAGGCCGGGCTAGGGCGCTTAGACAGAGCTAGGGCGCTCAGGCCGGGCTAGGGCGCTCAGGCCGGGCTAGGGCGCTTAGGCCGGGTTAGGGCGCTCAGGCCGGGCTAGGGCTCTCAGGCCAGGCTAGGGCAATTAGACAGAACTAGGGCACTCAGGCCGGGCTAGGGCGATTAGACAGAACTAGGGCGCTCAGGCCGGGCTAGGGCGCTTAGACAGAACTCGGGCGCTCAGGCCGGTCTAGGGCGCTCAGGCCGGGCTAGGCTGCTTAGACAGAGCTAGGGCGCTCTGGCCGGGCCAGGGCGCTTAGACAGAGCTAGGGCGCTCAGGCCGGGCTAGGGCGCTCAGGCCGGGCTAGGGCGCTCAGACAGAGCTAGGGCGCTTAGACAGAGCTAGGGCGCCCAGGCCGGGCTAGGCGGCTCAGGCCGGACTGAGAGACATTATAAATAAACTGGGAAATAGCAGAAACATAAACCAGAAAAAAAAAATGTTTAAGTCAAAGAAGAATAAAATCAGACAGACATCTGCAGGGTTGCCATGGTGAAAACAGGTGATGACATCACGCTGGTTTAGTGGTGCTGTTGTAGACGAGTGAGTCTTCCTGAGAGAGCTCCACATGGGGGGGTCCAGGGGGCCTGCTAGAGGGATTTCTGCGCCGACGAAAAAAGCAGTACCCCAGGATGGCCAACAGAGCCAAGATGGCTACCGCCAGAACCACGGCCAACGCCACAGAGCCTGTGGAGACACAGCGAGGTCACTTCCTGTCAGCACACACAGGACAACATAACCTGTTCTAGAGAAAAACCTAGAACTACATGCAACAGATTGACAGGAACGGGTCTGAGTGAACCTTTAATTGAACAGAGACCCTAAAGAAGTATTCACTCCCTGTGAACAGTTTGCTCCTTGTCATCTATCAAAGGTAAACTGGGATGTTTGCTCCTTGTCTTCTATCAAAGGTAAACTGGGATGTTTGCTCCTTGTCATCTATCAAAGGTAAACTGGGATGTTTGCTCCTTGTCTTCTATCAAAGGTAAATTGGGATGTTTGCTCCTTGTCTTCTATCAAAGGTAAATTGGGATGTTTGCTCCTTGTCTTCTATCAAAGGTAAACTGGGATGTTTGCTCCTTGTCATCTATCAAAGGTAAACTGGGATGTTTGCTCCTTGTCTTCTATCAAAGGTAAACTGGGATGTTTGCTCCTTGTCTTCTATCAAAGGTAAATTGGGATGTTTGCTCCTTGTCATCTATCATTAATGTTCCTCTAATTAGTGAGAAATAAATGACCATAAGCACTGAATCAGTAGGAAACAAGAAGCACGGCATTTAGATTCATTTTTATTCAACATTAAAACATTTGGTCCTGAGATAAAAACTGAAATGAAAACTGAGGCACAATACATTAAAAACCCAAAGTTCTGTCTCCTCAGATGGACTGAAGACATTTCACTCCAACATTCAAAGTGCAATAAAGGAACCCTGAGACCCAAACATTGATTTACAAACATGTTCATTAGGAGATGACCCGAAAACAAAACCATCCGTTACAAACAAACCTGCTGACTCGGCCAATCTGCACAAATCAGAAATCTACACAAGCGTCACTCAGACCGCTAGGGCGCTCAGGCCGGGCTAGGCTGCTTAGACAGAGCTAGGGTGCTCAGGCCGGGCTAGGGCGCTTAGACAGAACTAGGGCACTCAGGCTGGGCTAGGGCGCTTAGACAGAGCTAGGGCGCTCAGGCCGGGCTAGGCTGCTTAGACAGAGCTAGGGTGCTCATGCCGGGCTATGCTGCTTAGACAGAACTAGGGCGCTCAGGCTGGGCTAGGGCGCTTAGACAGAGCTAGGGCACTCAGGCCGGGCTAGGCTGCTTAGACAGAACTAGGGCGCTCAGGCTGGGCTAGGGCGCTTAGACAGAGCTAGGGCGCTCAGGCCGGGCTAGGCTGCTTAGACAGAGCTAGGGTGCTCATGCCGGGCTATGCTGCTTAGACAGAACTAGGGCGCTCAGGCTGGGCTAGGGCGCTTAGACAGAGCTAGGGCACTCAGGCCGGGCTAGGCTGCTTAGACAGAGCTAGGGTGCTCAGGCTGGGCTAGGGCACTCAGGCCGGGCTAGGGCGCTTAGACAGAACTAGGGCGCTCAGGCCGGGCTAGGCTGCTTAGACAGAGCTAGGGCGCTCAGGCCGGGCTAGGGCACTCAGGCCGGGCTAGGGCGATTAGACAGAACTAGGGCGCTCAGGCCGGGTTAGGGCGCTCAGGCCGGGCTAGGGCGCTCAGGCCGGGCTAGGGCACTCAGGCCGGGCTAGGGCGATTAGACAGAACTAGGGCGCTCAGGCCGGGTTAGGGCGCTCAGGCCGGGCTAGGGCGATCAGGCCGGGCTAGGGCGATTAGACAGAACTAGGGCACTCAGGCCGGGCTAGGGCGCTTAGACAGAGCTAGGGCGCTCAGGCCGGGCTAGGGCGCTTAGGCCGGGTTAGGGCGCTCAGGCCGGGCTAGGGCGCTTAGGCCGGGTTAGGGCGCTCAGGCCGGGCTAGGGCACTCAGGCCGGGCTAGGGCGCTTAGACAGAGCTAGGGCGCTCAGGCCGGGCTAGGGCGCTCAGGCCGGGCTAGGGCGCTTAGGCCGGGTTAGGGCGCTCAGGCCGGGCTAGGGCTCTCAGGCCAGGCTAGGGCAATTAGACAGAACTAGGGCACTCAGGCCGGGCTAGGGCGATTAGACAGAACTAGGGCGCTCAGGCCGGGCTAGGGCGCTTAGACAGAACTCGGGCGCTCAGGCCGGTCTAGGGCGCTCAGGCCGGGCTAGGCTGCTTAGACAGAGCTAGGGCGCTCTGGCCGGGCCAGGGCGCTTAGACAGAGCTAGGGCGCTCAGGCCGGGCTAGGGCGCTCAGGCCGGGCTAGGGCGCTCAGACAGAGCTAGGGCGCTTAGACAGAGCTAGGGCGCCCAGGCCGGGCTAGGCGGCTCAGACCGGGCTAGGGCGCTCAGACAGAGCTAGGGCGCTTAGACAGAGCTAGGGCGCCCAGGCCGGGCTAGGGCGCTCAGACAGAGCTAGGGCGCTTAGACAGAGCTAGGGCGCCCAGGCCGGGCTAGGCGGCTCAGACCGGGCTAGGGCGCTCAGACAGAGCTAGGGCGCTTAGACAGAGCTAGGGCGCTCAGGCCGGGCTAGGCTGCTTAGACAGAGCTAGGGCGCTCAGGCCGGGCTAGGGCGCTCAGACAGAGCTAGGGCGCTTAGACAGAGCTAGGGTGCCCAGGCCGGGCTAGGCGGCTCAGACCGGGCTAGGGCGCTCAGACAGAGCTAGGGCGCTTAGACAGAGCTAGGGCGCTCAGGCCGGGTTAGGGCGCTCAGGCCGGGCTAGGCTGCTTAGACAGAGCTATGGCGCCCAGGCCGGGCTAGGGCGCCCAGGCCGGGCTAGGGCGCTCAGACAGAGCTAGGGCGCTCAGACAGAGCTAGGGCGCTTAGACAGAGCTAGGGCGCCCAGGCCGGGCTAGGCGGCTCAGGCCGGACTGAGAGACGTTATAAATAAACTGGGAAATAGCAGAAACATAAACCAGAAAAAAAAAATGTTTAAGTCAAAGAAGAATAAAATCAGACAGACATCTGCAGGGTTGCCATGGTGAAAACAGGTGATGACATCACGCTGGTTTAGTGGTGCTGTTGTAGACGAGTGAGTCTTCCTGAGAGAGCTCCACATGGGGGGGTCCAGGGGGCCTGCTAGAGGGATTTCTGCGCCGACGAAAAAAGCAGTACCCCAGGATGGCCAACAGAGCCAAGATGGCTACCGCCAGAACCACGGCCAACGCCACAGAGCCTGTGGAGACACAGCGAGGTCACTTCCTGTCAGCACACACAGGACAACATAACCTGTTCTAGAGAAAAACCTAGAACTACATGCAACAGATTGACAGGAACGGGTCTGAGTGAACCTTTAATTGAACAGAGACCCTAAAGAAGTATTCACTCCCTGTGAACAGTTTGCTCCTTGTCATCTATCAAAGGTAAACTGGGATGTTTGCTCCTTGTCTTCTATCAAAGGTAAACTGGGATGTTTGCTCCTTGTCATCTATCAAAGGTAAACTGGGATGTTTGCTCCTTGTCTTCTATCAAAGGTAAATTGGGATGTTTGCTCCTTGTCTTCTATCAAAGGTAAATTGGGATGTTTGCTCCTTGTCTTCTATCAAAGGTAAACTGGGATGTTTGCTCCTTGTCATCTATCAAAGGTAAACTGGGATGTTTGCTCCTTGTCTTCTATCAAAGGTAAACTGGGATGTTTGCTCCTTGTCTTCTATCAAAGGTAAATTGGGATGTTTGCTCCTTGTCATCTATCAAAGGTAAATTGGGATGTTTGCTCCTTGTCTTCTATCAAAGGTAAATTGGGATGTTTGCTCCTTGTCTTCTATCAAAGGTAAATTGGGAGGTTTGAACTCAGAGATGCTGAAGTTTGTCTCCGTCCGTCTCCTTCAGCTTCCCTTTAGAACCAGCTGAAGCTCAGGATAGGAAACATCTGGGAACATCTCTGATCTAAGCTCCGCCTCAGTCTCAGGTTATCTACAGCTGCCTCCATCCATCATCCTTTCACATCTGCCCAGTCCTTCTGTCCCACAGCATGGTGCTGCCATCACCGTGCTTCACAGTGAGGAGAGTCTGAGGATGTTTGTCTCCATGGTGTAAAGAGCGGAGCTTCCCCAAATGTTGGAAGATGGACTTTATGAGCTGATTCTCAGGGTGCTGGTGGTGAGGGATGATGCAGGATTGACAGCAAACATCTACTGAAAATATCTGATGACCTTGATGCACAGAGACTGGGAACCTTTAATCTGTCTGGATGATCTGGTTGATCTGGATCTATGAAGTGAGCTGAGATGATGTCAATTCCAGCTCTAGAAATAAACTGAATTTGTCATTTATTTCTAGCAGCTGTTTATAATTGATTCTGTTATTTAGTTTTTTAATGTGTTTTCTATATTTTTTATTTCAATCGGTTACATTTTATTTTTTGGTTTTTTATCCCAAAGTCAGTCCAGTCAGTTTAGAAGTGATCATTTGATGGCATCAGTCTTCTTTAGCTTCCTAAAGGATGAAGAGCTTACCCGATTCCCCAACATCTTCATCTGTTCCCAAACGTTCAAACATTCCCTTGGAAAACAGGTTCTGTTCTGTAGAAACAAAGAACAAAGTTCAGCTTTACCTTCCGGCTCCACTGAAGTCCAGGTTCATTCCTCAATTAGCTCCTCGGAAAATTCTCAGTTTTCTAAACCTGAAATCAGTGCGTTTTTTCCGTTTCACTAACAGTTTCCTCATCCTCTGTTTCTGTTGCCATAGTAACATCCTCCCACAGCTGACCAGGTCAGCAGCAGGTTTCCTTCAGTAAACTCAGAGTTTCCTCATCCTGTTGCTGTTGCCATAGTAACATCCTCCCAGAGCTAACCTGGTCAGCAGCAGGTTTCCTTCAGTAAACTCAGAGTTTCCTCATCCTGTTGCTGTTGCCATAGTAACATCCTCCCAGAGCTAACCTGGTCAGCAGCAGGTTTCCTTCAGTAAACTCAGAGTTTCCTCATCCTGTTTCTGTTGCCATAGTAACATCCTCCCACAGCTGACCAGGTCAGCAGCAGGTTTCTTTCAGTAAACTCAGAGTTTCCTCATCCTGTTTCTGTTGCCATAGTAACATCCTCCCACAGCTGACCAGGTCAGCAGCAGGTTTCTTTCAGTAAACTCAGAGTTTCCTCATCCTGTTGCTGTTGCCATGGTAACATCCTCCCACAGCTGACCAGGTCAGCAGCAGGTTTCTTTCAGTAAACTCAGAGTTTCCTCATCCTGTTTCTGTTGCCATAGTAACATCCTCCCACAGCTGACCAGGTCAGCAGCAGGTTTCTTTCAGTAAACTCAGAGTTTCCTCATCCTGTTGCTGTTGCCATGGTAACATCCTCCCACAGCTGACCAGGTCAGCAGCAGGTTTCCTTCAGTAAACTCAGAGTTTCCTCATCCTGTTTCTGTTGCCATAGTAACATCCTCCCACAGCTGACCAGGTCAGCAGCAGGTTTCCTTCAGTAAACTCAGAGTTTCCTCATCCTGTTGCCATAGTAACATCCTCCCAGAGCTAACCTGGTCAGTAGCAGGTTTCTTTCAGTAAACTCAGAGTTTCCTCATCCTGTTGCTGTTGCCATAGTAACATCCTCCCAGAGCTAACCTGGTCAGCAGCAGGTTTCCTTCAGTAAACTCAGAGTTTCCTCATCCTGTTTCTGTTGCCATAGTAACATCCTCCCAGAGCTAACCTGGTCAGCAGCAGGTTTCCTTCAGTAAACTCAGAGTTTCCTCATCCTGGTTCTGTTGCCATGGTAACATCCTCCCACAGCTGACCAGGTCAGCAGCAGGTTTCTTTCAGTAAACTCAGAGTTTCCTCCGTCTCCCCCTCCTTACATCACGCTGCTTTATTTCCTGATTTAGTCAGATTTTAATCATAGTTTTGTGCATTAGGTCCATCAGACACATTAGGTTTAAAAACAAACATGTTCATTAATTGAGGATCTTATTAAAGAATGATCTGCATTAATTCACAGATTTTAAATAATTAAATATAATTAAATATTCATAGGCAGAGGAATCTACAACTCAATGACAGGATAGGAGATTTTATTTTTATTATATTTACAGTACATGTAGAAGTACTGAAATTATTTTCAGATGACACATAAACAGATGAATTAATTCCTCATGGTGGTGGTGGTGGGGGGGGGGGGGGTTGACTATCTGAAGCCATTCTATGGGACTGATAACCACCAATAACGACCATTTATTGGGACGATAACATCTGCAGCGGCTGCAAACAGCCTCTTAGTGTGAAAGAGACTGAATCAACATGAGGAAGAACCCATGAGATGATGAACAGGTTCTATTTATTACAATAACGTTTTAAATAATAATAATAATAATAATAACTTCAGAGTGTAATATATGGGAGGTGGAACAAAGAATGAGGGAGAACAGAAGGAGGCTCTGATCCCGCCCACTGGATTGGCCAAGGAGGTCACCTTGGGGGGTGGGAGGCGAGTCTTCTGGGTGGTCTTCCTAAAAGTGTTTTGGAAGCAGTTGAAAGGTTACGTCTAAGACCACCTCCTCTATAGAGAAATGGTTTGGTTAGATTCTCATCCCACCCGTCCTCCCTTATCTCACTCTTCCATGAGGCATGTGACCGAAACCACTCTGATGAGGGAGTTAACGACCAATCTGAGCCCCCGAACGACCAATCTGAGCCCCCGAGCGACCAATCTGAGCCCCCTAACGACCAATCTGAGCCCCCTAACGACCAATCTGAGCCCCCTAACGACCAATCTGAGCCCCCTAACGACCAATCTGAGCCCCCTAACGACCAATCTGAGCCCCCGAACGACCAATCTGAGCCCCCGAACGACCAATCTGAGCCCCCGAACGACCAATCTGAGCCCCCGAACGACCAATCTGAGCCCCCGAACGACCAATCTGAGCCCCCGAACGACCAATCTGAGCCCCCGAACGACCAATCTGAGCCCCGGAACGACCCATCTGAGCCCCGGAACGACCCATCTGAGCCCCGGAACGACCCATCTGAGCCCCCGAACGACCAATCTGAGCCCCCCAACGACCAATCTAAGCCCCCGAACGACCAATCAGAGCCCCCTAACGACCAATCAGAGCCCCCTAACGACCAATCAGAGCCCCGGAACGACCAATCAGAGCCCCCTAACGACCAATCAGAGCCCCCTAACGACCAATCAGAGCCCCTGAACGACCAATCAGAGCCCCGGAACGACCAATCAGAGCCCCCTAACGACCAATCAGAGCCCCCTAACGACCAATCAGAGCCCCCTAACGACCAATCAGAGCCCCCGAACGACCAATCAGAGCCCCCGAACGACCAATCAGAGCCCCGGAACGACCAATCTGAGCCCCCTAACGACCCATCTGAGCCCCCGAACGACCAATCTGAGCCCCGGAACGACCAATCAGAGCCCCCTAACGACCAATTTGAGCCCCCGAACGACCAATCAGAGCCCCGGAACGACCAATCAGAGCCCCGGAACGACCAATCAGAGCCCCCTAACGACCAATCAGAACCCCCTAACGACCAATCTGAGCCCCGAACGACCAATCTGAGCCCCCGAACGACCAATCTGAGCCCCCGAACGACCAATCAGAGCCCCCGAACGACCAATCGGAGCCCCCGAACGACCAATCTGAGCCCCCGAACGACCAATCTGAGCCCCCGAACGACCCCACTCATTCCCCTTAAAGCCATTGTTACAGATGTGGTTAGAAATTAGCAACAGATCCCAGTTGCACCAGTACAGACCTGATAATCCCAGTCTGCTACTGGTCAACATAAGCTGGCCACAGGGACGCCCAGCAGGTCTCCTCAGAATAACTTCTCTTCCTTTTGGCTGAGGCTGAAGAGCAGCTCTGCATCTTTATCTTGCTAACCATCGCTGACCATCATCACTGCCCTCTACTACCAGATGTTCTCCTGCCTGACCTCCCCTACGCCTCCTCAGGTACCTGTCACTCCTTTGCAGGTCTCGCTGCACTTCGACTCTTCCTCGAAGTTGTTGTCGTTTCCGTCGCAGCCTCCGAACGTGAAGCTCTGGCACTTCCTGTCTGTAGGGTCGTAGTACCAGCGGGTGAAACTGGCCCGGCACGGACCGGTGCGAGGAGGCTCCACACATCGGGCTGCGGATGAACAAGGCCACCATAGTCACTACCAAAAGGACTGGTTACCATGACAACCCGGGAGCATCTGAGGGGAACTGACCTTGCTTCTCACTGACATTGATGCTCAGCAGGCGGCTGAAGGTCTGACTCACTGAGGAGGAAGAGGAGAAAGAGGATGATGATGATGATGAAGGTGCAATCCCAACAGCTAGAGAGAGGCTGGAGGTTTGATAAAGATCTGGATCCAGAGAGGCGGGTCTAAAACCTGCCCATCAATCAATCATTTCCTGCTTCCTGTCCGGCTGACGAAGTTCAGATCATGGAAACCTTGGAAATCTAGAACCTGCTTTATCGCCCCCTGCTGACCGCCTTTAAGGCGGTCAGCAGGGGGCGATAAAGAGCAGAGCGGTTAAAGGCGGTCAGCAGGGGGCGATAAAGAGCAGAGCGGTTAAAGGCGGTCAGCAGGGGGCGATAAAGAGCAGAGCGGTTAAAGGCGGTCAGCAGGGGGCGCTAAAGAGCAGAGCGGTTACGTTCACTGCAGGAGTTTTCATCGGTGCCGTCGCTGCACTGTTTCACGCCATCACACTCCAGAGTCCAGTCCAAACAGCAGCGTTCATCACAGGTCAGCTGATCAGGGCGGCACACCGGGCTGCACTCCGCTGCACACACACACACACACACATTAAGAGCAAACTGCCAACAGGGAGTGGGGTGGGTGGGTGGGGGTGGGTGACGGGGGCTGGACTCACTGGTGGTGGGTAGAGTGACGCTCCTTTCTGATGACACTGTGGAGCGAAGCAGACAGACTGAGAAAACAGGTGTGATTGGGGGTCTGTGGGTGAGGGGGTCTGTGGGTGGGGGTCTGTGGGTGAGGGGGTCTGTGGGTGGGGGTCTGTGTGGGTGGGGTTCTGTGTGGGGGTGGGGGTCTGTGGGTGAGGGGGTCTGTGGGTGAGGGGGTCTCTGGGTGGGGGTCTGTGTGGGTGGGGTTCTGTGTGGGGGTGGGGGTCTGTGTGGGTGGGGGTCTGTGGGTGAGGGGGTCTGTGTGGGTGAGGGGGTCTGTGGGTGGGGGTCTGTGTTGGGGTGGGGGTCTGTGTGGGTGGGGGTCTGTGTGGGTGGGGGTCTGTGTTGGGGTGGGGGTCTGTGTGGGTGAGGGGGTCTGTGGGTGAGGGGGTCTGTGGGTGGGGGTCTGTGTGGATGGGGGTCTGTGTGGATGGGGGTCTGTGTGGGGGTGGGGATCTGTGGGTGAGGGGGTCTGTGTGGGTGGGGGTCTGTGTGGGTGGGGGGGTTCTGTGTGGGTGGGGGTCTGTGTGAGTGGGGGTCTGTGGGTGGGGGTGTGTGGGTGGGGGGGTTCTGTGTGGGTGGGGGTCTGTGTGGGTGGGGGCGGTACCTGTGACTCCTCTGCAGGCCAGCAAACACTCCCACTCTGACAGGAAGTTGTTGTTGTTGGGTTTGCAGCCTCCAAAGGTGAACTTCTCACAGCTGCCCGTCTCGACTTTGTAACGCCATCGGGGAAACGCCGCGCGGCAAGGCCCCACCTTCACCGGCGCCAGACAGTACGCTGAGGAACAGCAAGGGTGACATCACTTCAATTCTATTCAGTTTATTTCTATAGCTCCAAATTCTCAACATACGTCATCTCAAGGCACTTTCCAGATCAATCAGATCATCCAGTCAAATTGATTCAAAGTTTTCTATCTAAGGAAAACCAGCTGATTGCATCGACTCATTGACTCTTCAGCAATCCCTCACACTAAGCATGCTTGTAGCGACAGTGGAGAGGAAAAACTCCCTTTGAACAGGAAGAAACCTCCAGCAGAACCAGGCTCAGTGTGAGCGGCCATCTGCTGAGGCCCACTGGGGTTCAAGGAGACAGAAGCAGACATAGAAAAAGAAGCATAGATACAAAAGGCAACTGTCAACCAGCTCCACAGGCGGCCCCGTCCAGGAAACACACAGCCAGGCAGACGAGCTCCGAGCCAGCTCCCATGTCAGAGGATGAAGAGAGCACATCCAGTTAGTCACAGCCAGAGAAACAGGACTACACTGTAAAACAGGCCAAGCTCCAACATCTAGAAACAAAGGTGTTGATGGCAGCAGCACAGCTGATATTTCTCTCCAGGATGGAGTCACAGCCAAACAGGAACAGACCAGATGAAGCTACTATGAGGAAACTTCCTGTACTCGGCTTCCAACCACAGCGGTCTGATGTCTCTGTAACCGTAGCAACGGATTTACAGCCAGACCGGTCCATGACACAGAGCTGGGAGCGATCAGAACTGTTTGGTCTCTGATCCACTAACAGAAGGAATGTTTTACTGCTGCTGTGGGAGTGGGTCGGTACTGGAACCAGTCGGTACTGGAACCAGTCGGTACTGGAACTAGTCGGTACTGGAATCAGAAAGGAAAAGGCTGGATTGGGACGCCCCTTCATCATCAACTCTCTGCTCTCCTGAACTCACATGAAACTCGACTGAAGACATTAAGAAAGTTCTGGTGGAGCCGGTTTCTGCTCAGCTGGGAGTGGTGCTGGATAACCAGTCCAACCAGTACAAGCGCAGGCCTGGATCACAGCCATTAAAACAGATCCATCACCTCACAGCCAACGGTTGCAGCAGAAACTGTCAGCAGTTAATCTGGGATTAGAGTCTCCAGCCAACGTCAGACCATCAATAATCTGTCTTTTTTTTTATAACAGCCCACCCAGAAAAAATACAGGAAGTGACATAATCTCAACCCCCTGATGGTCGGCTGGCAGGCGGCTCCTCCTGTTCGCCCATCATTCAGTTCAGCCAATGAACTGATGGGAGGAACCAAGCTGCTTATGGATCATCTGCCACTAAAACCAGGAAACGACCAACAGACCTGCTTAAAGCAGCGATCCTTTCCCGCTACCTTTACCTTCTCCACCCGGATCGGTTGGGGCGCCATCGGAAGGCCGAGCTGCTCAGTCTGACATCTACTGCCTCCCAGACGCCGGCGGCCAAATGCATGATGGGCGGCAGAACATGGTGGAAGAGTGGCTCTGATTGGCTGGTGTTCACAGCGGTTCTGGTTCTACTGGAGGTCCGTTTCCACGCAGTTAAACGCTTCCAGTCAGCGACCGGATACGATGTGTTCAATGACATCCGTTTAAATTCAGATTGTGGAGGTAGCGCGGTCGCGGCATTATTGGACCTCAGAGCCGCTGCTATCCCTGAAAGTGGGCGGAGTTTATGGCTCTCATGTAGGCGGGGCTAAAGTCTGCTGGATGGAGCCGTCTGCTGCAGAACCAGATGTTTGCAACTGGTTGATGAAGAATACAAAAATTAAAAAATAAAATAAAACGTTCCTTCGCAGTCCTGCGTTCTGGAACGACGGAGAGTCGCACTTCGTTCTGTTTAACCAACTAGTTAATAATAACTAGTTAAACACCCATAATGAGGCACAGCCTGACAGTGCAGATCTATTTCATTACTGCAGATCTATTCTATTATTGCAGATCTATTCTATTACTGCAGATCTATTTCATTACTGCAGATCTATTTCATTACTGCAGATCTATTTTACTGCAGATCTATTTTACTGCAGATCTATTCTATCATTGCAGATCTATTTCATTACTGCAGATCTATTTCATTACTGCAGATCTATTTTACTGCAGATCTATTTTACTGCAGATCTATTTTACTGCAGATCTATTCTATTATTGCAGATCTATTCTATTATTGCAGATCTATTTTATCATTGCAGATCTATTTCATTACTGCAGATCTATTTCATTACTGCAGATCTATTTTATTATTGCAGATCTATTCTATTATTGCAGATCTATTTTATCATTGCAGATCTATTTCATTACTGCAGATCTATTTCATTACTGCAGATCTATTTTACTGCAGATCTATTTTACTGCAGATCTATTTTATTATTGCAGGTCTATTCTATTATTGCAGATCTATTTTATCATTGCAGATCTATTCTATTATTGCAGATCTATTTTATCATTGCAGATCTATTTTATCATTGTAGATCTATTCTACAGATCTATTTCATTACTGCAGATCTATTTTATTATTGCAGATCTATTCTATTATTGCAGATCTATCTATTATTGCAGATCTATTTTACTGCAGATCTATTTTAAAGCAGATCTATTTTACTGCAGATCTATTCTATCATTGCAGATCTATTTCATTACTGCAGATCTATTTCATTACTGCAGATCTATTTTACTGCAGATCTATTTTACTGCAGATCTATTTTACTGCAGATCTATTCTATTATTGCAGATCTATTCTATTATTGCAGATCTATTTTATCATTGCAGATCTATTTCATTACTGCAGATCCATTTCATTACTGCAGATCTATTTTATTATTGCAGATCTATTCTATTATTGCAGATCTATTTTATCATTGCAGATCTATTTCATTACTGCAGATCTATTTCATTACTGCAGATCTATTTTACTGCAGATCTATTTTACTGCAGATCTATTTTATTATTGCAGGTCTATTCTATTATTGCAGATCTATTTTATCATTGCAGATCTATTCTATTATTGCAGATCTATTTTATCATTGCAGATCTATTTTATCATTGTAGATCTATTCTACAGATCTATTTCATTACTGCAGATCTATTTTATTATTGCAGATCTATTCTATTATTGCAGATCTATCTATTATTGCAGATCTATTTTACTGCAGATCTATTTTAAAGCAGATCTATTTTACTATTGCAGATCTATTTTGATGCAGATCTATTTTACTGGAGATCTATTTTGATGCAGATCTATTTTGATGCAGATCTATTTTATTGCAGATCTATTTTGATGCAGATCTATTTTGATGCAGATCTATTTTACTGCAGATCTATTTTACTGCAGATCTATTTTATTATTGCAGATCTATTTTGATGCAGATCTATTTTGATGCAGATCTATTTTATCACAGATCTATTTTATCACAGATCTATTTTGATGCAGATCTATTTTATCGCAGATGTATTTTATCACAGATCTATTTTATCGCAGATCTATTTTATCGCAGATCTATTTTATCACAGATCTATTTTACTGCAGATCTATTTTATCACAGATCTATTTTATTGCAGATCTATTTTATCACAGATCTATTTTACTGCAGATCTATTTTATCACAGATCTATTTTATCACAGATCTATTTTGATGCAGATCTATTTTATCGCAGATCTATTTTATCACAGATCTATTTTATCACAGATCTATTTTATCACAGATCTATTTTGATGCAGATCTATTTTATCACAGATCTATTTCATCGCAGATCTATTTCATCGCAGATCTATTTCATCGCAGATCTATTTTGATGCAGATCTATTTTATTGCAGATCTATTTTATCGCAGATCTATTTTATCGCAGATCTATTTTGATGCAGATCTATTTTATCGCAGATCTATTTTGATGCAGATCTATTTTATCGCAGATCTATTTTATCGCAGATCTATTTTATCGCAGATCTATTTTATTATTGCAGATCTATTTTATTATTGCAGATCTATTTTATTATTGCAGATCTATTTTGATGCAGATCTATTTTATTATTGCAGATCTATTTTATCGCAGATCTATTTCATCGCAGATCTATTTCATCGCAGATCTATTTCATCGCAGATCTATTTCATCGCAGATCTATTTTGATGCAGATCTATTTTATTGCAGATCTATTTTATCGCAGATCTATTTTATCGCAGATCTATTTTGATGCAGATCTATTTTATCGCAGATCTATTTTGATGCAGATCTATTTTATCGCAGATCTATTTTATCGCAGATCTATTTTATCGCAGATCTATTTTATTATTGCAGATCTATTTTATTATTGCAGATCTATTTTATTATTGCAGATCTATTTTGATGCAGATCTATTTTATTATTGCAGATCTATTTTATCGCAGATCTATTTTATCGCAGATCTATTTTATCGCAGATCTAATTTGATGCAGATATATTTTATCACAGATCTATTTTGATGCAGATCTATTTTATCACAGATCTATTTTGATGCAGATCTATTTTATCGCAGATGTATTTTATCACAGATCTATTTCATCGCAGATCTATTTAATCGCAGATCTATTTTGATGCAGATCTATTTTATTGCAGATCTATTTTATCGCAGATCTATTTTATCGCAGATCTATTTTGATGCAGATCTATTTTATCGCAGATCTATTTTGATGCAGATCTATTTTATTGCAGATCTATTTTATCGCAGATCTATTTTATCGCAGATCTATTTTACTGCAGATCTATTTTATTATTGCAGATCTATTTTATTATTGCAGATCTATTTTATTATTGCAGATCTATTTTATCGCAGATCTATTTTATCGCAGATCTATTTTATCGCAGATCTATTTTATCACAGATCTAATTTGATGCAGATATATTTTATCACAGATCTATTTTGATGCAGATCTATTTTATCACAGATCTATTTTGATGCAGATCTATTTTATCGCAGATGTATTTTATCACAGATCTATTTTGATGCAGATCTATTTTATCACAGATCTATTTTATCACAGATCTATTTTATCACAGATCTATTTTATCACAGATCTATTTTGATGCAGATCTATTTTATCGCAGATCTATTTTATCGCAGATCTATTTTATCGCAGATCTATTTTATCGCAGATGTATTTTATCGCAGATGTATTTTATCGCAGATGTATTTTATCGCAGATCTATTTTATCGCAGATCTATTTTATCACAGATCTATTTTATCACCGATCTATTTTATCACAGATCTATTTTATCACAGATCTATTTTATCACAGATCTATTTTGATGCAGATCTATTTTATCGCAGATTTATTTTATCACAGATCTATTTTGATGCAGATCTATTTTATCACAGATGTATTTTATCGCAGATGTATTTTATCGCAGATGTATTTTATCACAGATCTATTTTATCGCAGATCTATTTTATCACAGATCTATTTTCATGCAGATCTATTTTATCACAGATCTATTTTATCGCAGATCCATTTTATCGCAGATCTATTTTATCGCAGATAAATAGATTGGCTGTGTGTTTCCTGGACGGGGCCGCCTTTTACAGCTGCTTTTTGTATCTCTGCTTCTGTCTCCTTGAACCCCAGTCGGCCTCGGCAGATGGCCGCTCACACTGAGCCTGGTTCTGCTGGAGGTTTCTTCCTGTTAAAAGGGAGTTTTTCCTCTCCACTGTCGCTACAAGCATGCTTAGTGTGGGGGATTGTATTTGAGTCAATGAGTCAATGCAATCAACTGGTTTTCCTTAGATAGAAAACTTTGTATCAATTTGACTGTATGATCTGGTTGAACTGTAAAGTGCCTTGAGATGACGTGTGTTGTGAATTTGGCGCTATATAAATAAACTGAATTGAATTGAATTGAATTGAATCTATTTTATCACAGATCTATTTTATTGCAGATGTATTTTATCACAGATCTATTTTATCTCAGATCTATTTTACTGCAGATCTATTTTATTGCGTGTTATTTCTATAATGTCAGAGCAAACCAAAGAGCCAGATTTGTTGTTGAAGTTTGTTTTTCTGCATATTTTGAAAGAGACGAGCTGATTGGTCGGGAAGGACATAGGACCGTTTATCAGTGACAGAAAGCTGTTTTCCCATCATGCACTGGGGCGATAGCGGCACCCGATGCAAGAGTTTGCCCTGGAGCTGAAGGACCAACACCCATCGGATCTATGCAGCTCTAGCTCTACTCAAACACATCTGGAAACTGGGTGGGCCTTTCTGGTCCAGAACTGGACTGGTTTCAATCCCAGAGAAGGACGGATGGAGGCTGGTAAGGGTCAAGGCTCCATCTTAGGCCCCCCTCCTGTATCTCCATGCTCCCCCTGACCAGATCTGACTAAACAGCATCAGTTACCATGACGATGCAGACCACACCCAGCTGTCCATCACCAGGTGACTATGAACCCATTCCGCTGTGGTTGTTCACCAGGTTTTCCCGTTTTTGAAACATGGCTACCAGGTGATTAACCAATCAGAGCTTTGTCTCTGGTTGAACTGTCACTCCTGATTGGTCCACAGGTGACGACCATCAGAGGACGGCAACCTTCAATCCAAGTTTGGACTTTTTCCTTCCATAAGTCTTGATGGGAAGTTATTATTTTCACCATATCTATCACTGAGGATACGTAAATATACTTTAGTTGCTTCTAATTTAGTTGCCTTATTGCCGTCACATAAACCGCTCTGATGATGCCTTTAAAGACCATTGGAAAGCTTGGATTATTTCCCTTCGTATCCAATGCATATGCGTTTAATTACTGTTGGAATTTACAGTCTTAGACCTGTTCTTCTGTCATTCTCACCAATTCTTTCAATATCTTGGTTTTATTTCACTGAAGCCTCATCATCATCACCATCATCATCATCACCATAATCGTCATCATCACCATCATCATCATCACCATCATCATCATCACCATCATCATCATCACCATCATCACCATAATCGTCATCAATGGGCACTCACAGCTGGACAGCTCCGAGCTGAGGACCAGGACGCTGACCTCATCTTCGCCTGACCGGCCGTTGGAGTCGGTGACGGTCAACTTCAGGACGTAGGATCCCGGCTGGAGGTTGGAGAGCCGCTGCTGGTCCAGAAGGTCCGTGTTCTGCAGAACCCCAGAGAGACACTCAGGAACCAGAAACCAGCTGAACCCGAGCCGGTTTAAAGCCGACCGACACGACTGATCTGGTCAGGACACGTCTGAGTTTGGGTCGGTGTTCCGATGAACAGATCAGAACCTCTGAACCGTTACCTCCATCTTCAGACTGCGGTCTCCACTCTGCAAACTCCAGCGGTAGGTGGCGATCTTGGCGTTCCCCAGCGCCACGCTCTCTGTGCCGTTCAGCGTCACCGTCTCTCCAGGCTGGACAACAACATCGCGGCCTGCGTTAGCGATGGGCGGAGGCTGCTCACCTGAAAGAGAAGGGCTAGGATTAGAAATTAGGATTAAGGAATAGGATTAACGAATACATTGGGATTAAGGGCTAGGATTAAAGAAGCAGGGACAGAATGACCAGATTAAATGACCGGAATAGATGCCGGATTAAATAACTGAATTAAACAACTGGGTTAGATGACCGGATTAAATGACCGGATTAATTGACCAGATTAAATGACCGGATTAATTGACCGGGTTAAATGACCGGATTAAATGACCGGATTAATTGACCGGGTTAAATGACCGGATTAATTGACCGGATTAAATGACCGGGTTAAATGACCGGGTTAATTGACCGGGTTAAATGACCGGGTTAATTGACCGGGTTAATTGACCGGGTTAAATGACCGGGTTAAATGACCGGATTAATTGACCGGATTAAATGACCGGGTTAAATGACCGGGTTAAATGACCGGGTTAAATGACCGGGTTAAATGACCGGAGTAAATGACCGGGTTAATTGACCGGGTTAATTGACCGGGTTAAATGACCGGGTTAAATGACCGGGTTAAATGACCGGGTTAAATGACCGGGTTAAATGACCGGGTTAATTGACCGGATTAAATGACCGGGTTAGATGACCGGATTACATGACCGGGTTAGATGACCGGATTAGATGACCGGGTTAAATGACCGGATTAATTGACCGGAGTAAATGACCGGGTTAATTGACCGGATTAAATGACCGGGTTAAATGACCGGGTTAATTGACCGGATTAAATGACCGGGTTAAATGACCGGATTAGATGACCGGATTAGATGACCGGGTTAAATGACCGGGTTAATTGACCGGAGTAAATGACCGGGTTAATTGACCGGATTAAATGACCGGGTTAAATGACCGTATTAAATGACCGGGTTAAATGACCGGATTAATTGACCGGAGTAAATGACCGGAGTAAATGACCGGGTTAATTGACCGGATTAAATGACCGGGTTAAATGACCGGGTTAAATGACCGGGTTAATTGACCGGATTAAATGACCGGATTAAATGACCGGATTAGATGACCGGGTTAAATGACCGGGTTAATTGACCGGATTAAATGACCGGATTAAATGACCGGATTAAATGACCGGATTAAATGACCGGGTTAATTGATCGGATTAAATTACCGGGTTAATTGACCGGATTAAATGACCGGGTTAAATTACCGGGTTAAATGACCGGGTTAATTGACCGGATTAAATGACCGGATTAAATGACCGGAATAAATGACCGGATTAAATGACCGGGTTAATTGACCGGGTTAATTGACCGGATTAATTGACCGGATTAATTGACCGGGTTAAATGACCGGGTTAATTGACCGGGTTAAATGACCGGATTAATTGACCGGGTTAATTGACCGGATTAATTGACCGGGTTAAATGACCGGGTTAATTGACCGGGTTAAATGACCGGGTTAATTGACCGGATTAATTGACCGGATTAGATGACCGGATTAGATGACCGGGTTAAATGACGGTTAAATGACCGGATTAAATGACCGGATTAGATGACCGGATTAGATGACCGGATTAGATGACCGGATTAATTGACCGGGTTAATTGACCGGGTTAATTGACCAGATTAAATGACCGGGTTAATTGACCGGATTAAATGACCGGATTAAATGACCGGGTTAATTGACCGGGTTAATTGACCGGATTAATTGACCGGATTAGATGACCGGATTAGATGACCGGGTTAAATGACGGTTAAATGACCGGATTAAATGACCGGATTAGATGACCGGATTAGATGACCGGGTTAAATGACCGGATTAATTGACCGTGTTAATTGACCGGGTTAATTGACCGGATTAATTGACCGGATTAGATGACCGGATTAGATGACCGGGTTAAATGACGGTTAAATGACCGGATTAAATGACCGGATTAGATGACCGGATTAGATGACCGGATTAATTGACCGGGTTAATTGACCGGGTTAATTGACCAGATTAAATGACCGGGTTAATTGACCGGATTAAATGACCGGATTAAATGACCGGGTTAATTGACCGGGTTAAATGACCGGGTTAATTGACCGGGTTAAATGACCGGATTAAATGACCGGATTAATTGACCGGGTTAAATGACCGGGTTAAATGACCGGGTTAAATGACCGGGTTAAATAACCGGGTTAAATAACCGGGTTAAATGACCGGATTAAATGACCGGATTAAATGACCGGGTTAATTGACCGGGTTAAATGACCGGGTTAAATGACCGGATTAAATGACCGGATTAAATGACCGGGTTAATTGACCGGGTTAAATGACCGGATTAAATGACCGGATTAATTGACCGGGTTAAATGACCGGGTTAAATGACCGGGTTAAATGACCGGGTTAAATGACCGGATTAATTGACCGGGTTAATTGACCGGGTTAAATGACCGGGTTAATTGACCGGGTTAAATGACCGGGTTAAATGACCGGATTAGATGACCGGATTAAATGACCGGATTAAATGACCGGGTTAGATGACCGGGTTAGATGACCGGATTAGATGACCGGATTAAATGACCGGGTTAATTGACCGGGTTAAATGACCGGGTTAAATGACCGGGTTAAATGACCGGGTTAAATGACCGGGTTAATTGACCGGGTTAAATGACCGGGTTAAATGACCGGGTTAAATGACCGGGTTAAATGACCGGATTAGATGACCGGATTAAATGACCGGATTAAATGACCGGGTTAGATGACCGGGTTAGATGACCGGATTAGATGACCGGATTAAATGACCGGGTTAATTGACCGGGTTAAATGACCGGGTTAAATGACCGGGTTAAATGACCGGATTAATTGACCGGGTTAAATGACCGGATTAAATGACCGGGTTAAATGACCGGATTAAATGACCGGATTAAATGACCGGATTAAATGACCGGATTAATTGACCGGGTTAAATGACCGGATTAAATGACCGGATTAAATGACCTTGTTAATTGACCGGGTTAATTGACCGGATTAGATGACCGGATTAATTGACCGGGTTAAATGACCGGATTAAATGACCGGGTTAAATGACCGGATTAAATGACCGGATTAAATGACCGGATTAAATGACCGGATTAATTGACCGGGTTAAATGACCGGATTAAATGACCGGATTAAATGACCTTGTTAATTGACCGGGTTAATTGACCGGATTAGATGACCGGGTTAAATGACCGGGTTAAATGACCGGGTTAAATGACCGGATTAAATGACCGGATTAAATGACCGGGTTAATTGACCGGGTTAATTGACCGGGTTAAATGACCGGATTAAATGACCGGATTAAATGACCGGGTTAAATGACCGGGTTAAATGACCGGGTTAAATGACCGGGTTAAATGACCGGGTTAAATGACCGGGTTAAATGACCGGATTAAATGACCGGATTAAATGACCGGGTTAATTGACCGGGTTAAATGACCGGGTTAAATGACCGGATTAAATGACCGGGTTAATTGACCGGGTTAAATGACCGGATTAAATGACCGGATTAATTGACCGGGTTAAATGACCGGGTTAAATGACCGGATTAATTGACCGGGTTAATTGACCGGGTTAAATGACCGGATTAATTGACCGGGTTAATTGACCGGGTTAAATGACCGGGTTAATTGACCGGGTTAAATGACCGGGTTAAATGACCGGATTAGATGACCGGATTAAATGACCGGATTAAATGACCGGGTTAGATGACCGGGTTAGATGACCGGATTAGATGACCGGATTAAATGACCGGGTTAAATGACCGGGTTAAATGACCGGGTTAAATGACCGGGTTAAATGACCGGGTTAATTGACCGGGTTAAATGACCGGGTTAAATGACCGGGTTAAATGACCGGGTTAAATGACCGGATTAGATGACCGGATTAAATGACCGGATTAAATGACCGGGTTAGATGACCGGGTTAGATGACCGGATTAGATGACCGGATGAAATGACCGGGTTAATTGACCGGGTTAAATGACCGGGTTAAATGACCGGGTTAAATGACCGGATTAATTGACCGGGTTAAATGACCGGATTAAATGACCGGGTTAAATGACCGGATTAAATGACCGGATTAAATGACCGGATTAAATGACCGGATTAATTGACCGGGTTAAATGACCGGATTAAATGACCGGATTAAATGACCTTGTTAATTGACCGGGTTAATTGACCGGATTAGATGACCGGGTTAAATGACCGGGTTAAATGACCGGGTTAAATGACCGGATTAAATGACCGGGTTAATTGACCGGGTTAATTGACCGGGTTAAATGACCGGATTAAATGACCGGATTAAATGACCGGGTTAAATGACCGGGTTAAATGACCGGGTTAAATGACCGGATTAATTGACCGGGTTAATTGACCGGATTAGATGACCGGATTAGATGACCGGGTTAAATGACCGGGTTAAATGACCGGATTAATTGACCGGGTTAAATGACCGGATTAAATGACCGGATTAAATGACCGGATTAATTGACCGGGTTAATTGACCGGATTAGATGACCGGATTAGATGACCGGGTTAAATGACCGGGTTAAATGACCGGATTAAATGACCGGGTTAAATGACCGGGTTAATTGACCGGGTTAAATGACCGGGTTAATTGACCGGATTAAATGACCGGGTTAAATGACCGGATTAAATGACCGGGTTAATTGACCGGGTTAAATGACCGGATTAAATGACCGGATTAAATGACCGGGTTAAATGACCGGATTAAATGACCGGGTTAAATGACCGGGTTAATTGACCGGGTTAAATGACCGGGTTAATTGACCGGATTAGATGACCGGGTTAAATGACCGGATTAAATGACCGGGTTAAATGACCGGGTTAATTGACCGGGTTAAATGACCGGGTTAATTGACCGGATTAGATGACCGGGTTAAATGACCGGATTAAATGACCGGGTTAAATGACCGGGTTAAATGACCGGATTAAATGACCGGGTTAAATGACCGGGTTAATTGACCGGGTTAAATGACCGGGTTAATTGACCGGATTAAATGACCGGGTTAAATGACCGGGTTAAATGACCGGGTTAAATGACCGGGTTAAATGACCGGGTTAAATGACCGGGTTAATTGACCGGGTTAAATGACCGGGTTAAATGACCGGGTTAAATGACCGGGTTAAATGACCGGATTAGATGACCGGATTAAATGACCGGATTAAATGACCGGGTTAGATGACCGGGTTAGATGACCGGATTAGATGACCGGATGAAATGACCGGGTTAATTGACCGGGTTAAATGACCGGGTTAAATGACCGGGTTAAATGACCGGATTAATTGACCGGGTTAAATGACCGGATTAAATGACCGGGTTAAATGACCGGATTAAATGACCGGATTAAATGACCGGATTAAATGACCGGATTAATTGACCGGGTTAAATGACCGGATTAAATGACCGGATTAAATGACCTTGTTAATTGACCGGGTTAATTGACCGGATTAGATGACCGGGTTAAATGACCGGGTTAAATGACCGGGTTAAATGACCGGATTAAATGACCGGGTTAATTGACCGGGTTAATTGACCGGGTTAAATGACCGGATTAAATGACCGGATTAAATGACCGGGTTAAATGACCGGGTTAAATGACCGGGTTAAATGACCGGATTAATTGACCGGGTTAATTGACCGGATTAGATGACCGGATTAGATGACCGGGTTAAATGACCGGGTTAAATGACCGGATTAATTGACCGGGTTAAATGACCGGATTAAATGACCGGATTAAATGACCGGATTAATTGACCGGGTTAATTGACCGGATTAGATGACCGGATTAGATGACCGGGTTAAATGACCGGGTTAAATGACCGGATTAAATGACCGGGTTAAATGACCGGGTTAATTGACCGGGTTAAATGACCGGGTTAATTGACCGGATTAAATGACCGGGTTAAATGACCGGATTAAATGACCGGGTTAATTGACCGGGTTAAATGACCGGATTAAATGACCGGATTAAATGACCGGGTTAAATGACCGGATTAAATGACCGGGTTAAATGACCGGGTTAATTGACCGGGTTAAATGACCGGGTTAATTGACCGGATTAGATGACCGGGTTAAATGACCGGATTAAATGACCGGGTTAAATGACCGGGTTAATTGACCGGGTTAAATGACCGGGTTAATTGACCGGATTAGATGACCGGGTTAAATGACCGGATTAAATGACCGGGTTAAATGACCGGGTTAAATGACCGGATTAAATGACCGGGTTAAATGACCGGGTTAATTGACCGGGTTAAATGACCGGGTTAATTGACCGGATTAAATGACCGGGTTAAATGACCGGGTTAAATGACCGGGTTAAATGACCGGATTAAATGACCGGGTTAAATGACCGGATTAAATGACCGGATTAAATGACCGGATTAAATGACCGGGTTAGATGACCGGATTAAATGACCGGGTTAGATGACCGGATTAGATGACCGGATTAGATGGTGTGTGCTGGTTCTCACCTGGTGCCTGCAGGTATCTCTGGAACATGCTCTCTCTGATGTAGCTCTGGTATCCAGCCTGGTTCACAAACCGACAGACGAAGCGGTTTTTGTGGACACAGTCAATCAGTACGCAAGTGCGCGTGTTTTCTGTCGCGTTCTCGTCACGCGGCTTCAGCAGCGCCAGGTTGCAGCGTGGATCGGTGCAGCAGTGGTCCTGGCAGTCCTCATCCACGGACACGGCCCGCGTGTCCAGCAGAGCCGCCCCATCCCCCACCGCGTCCTTCAGGTCCAGCACAAAGTTTTCGCGTCCGGAGCGGAAAGCTGCGCCGCATTCCTCCGCCGCGACGCGCCGCGCGCCGCAAAGCAGCAGCGCGGAGAAGGTCCAACAGAACCAGAACATCTCAGGCAGCTGGAAGCTCAGTGCGGGGTTCTGCTCAGACCGACAGGAAACCATCTGAGCCGCTCCTCAGTGGCGCGTCTCACCTGCAGCGATAAGACGCTGCTGACGTCATACAGGTGTGGCACTGAGAGCGGAGCTGTTTTCAGTCACTCTGTTTATGCACTGGATTGCTGACAGGCCGAAAACAGTGAAGTCACCTGACGCCATGCTGGTACTCCCCACTCCCACGGAGACGCCTCCCAGTCCCTGGATGGACCAACCAATAAATCCATCTATTGCTGATGGATCCTATAGTCTGCAGACTAACGTTAGTCTGCAGACTAACATTAGTCTGCAGACCAAGGGCGTAGGTTTGATTTGAACTTCGGTAGGGACACTATCAGTCGGGTGTCATTGGTGCTGCAATATGCCCTTTTTTATGCACGGTGTGAGGATCCGTACTGATAAGAGGAATTCATTGTTAAAAGAGAAAAGCATCATTTTGGTACATTAATAAAAATTGTATAAGCTCTACACTCATTAGATGCTGTTTATTTTTGTTTGAAGTATCACCAGCTCTGATGAATGTGGAATTAGGACTGTTTTTCACTTTGTAACCGGTTTCATTTGCATGACTATTAGAGAAGGTAAACACAGTATTTTCTTCTGAAGATATAGAATTGTGCAGAGTTAAACCCCACTCTTATATTTTTACCTACTATTCTCTCTCTGTATCAAGCAAAATAATACATTCATTAAAATATTAACTTCATTATAAAAGTGGAACATCTGGGCTGTAGTTACTCTGTATAGCCCATTTCATGTATTTTATCTGGGACTGAAAAAATGAATCATATTAATGGATTATTTCAATAATTGTCAACTAATTTAGTGAGTGATTCATCATTAACTGGAGAATAGAGACTCTAAAACATAATAAAAATGTAAAATATGCCTTTCTCCGACAGAGCTACCCACTTAGATCAGTAATTAGACCAAAATTTTAAAAATACAACATATATATAATATATAAGATTAAAATAAAATGTTTTTGTCTGTCAATATTCTCCATCCAGAACTCCTCATGTGGAAATATTTTAGTATCACCTGGTTTAATTAGACATCACCTGAAGCACTGAAGGCCAGCTGCTTCACCTACAAGCTGCCCTGCATCATTATTACTGGATATCTGTGTTTCCTATAATCATTTAATGTATAAGCGTGTTTTTAATAGTAAAGGATTAAATGTAACACAACCTTTTATCATTGTCCTATATTGCTTACTGTCTGACTGTTTAAATAGCTCCTTATGTCTATTTTCTTTTTTAGTGGCATCATCTACAAACACAACACTGAGAATGAGCCTAAGTGTATTAAAATATAAAATCACTTTTAACAATTATAAAAGACAATATAACACTATCTTATCTGTAATTTAATAATATCCAAAATAAACAGCCAGATTCAAGCATTTTTACCAGACATTAATGTTTGTACTAATTTACTTATAGACTGTGTGGGAATCTATGTAAGATCAAATCAATGTTGATATTCTTCCTTTGTTTGTTATTGTCTTTATCTTATTTCTAGAAGTAGAAATAGTCAATAAAATAGAACTATTATTATGTGAAACCCTAATTATGCTTTTTAAATGAAAAACAGCAGATGTTTAGGCACCATTTCTTGTTGTTATAGGCTACTCTATAGAAGAAAAACACCTGCTAATGATTATACCTGAAAGAGTCATCAAAAAATGAAACCAGTAACAGCAACTAAATATCGGCAAAAAGGAAACCCTCACATTTTCTTTCTTAAATGGCTGTGGCTAAGAATCAGAAATGTTGATGGCTTACAGCCTTTATTTGCCCATTTTTCCAGCAGTCTTCAGAACTCCTGGCTGACTCAGAATATTTCGTTTTAAAAAATAAAAAAAAGGTTTTTGTTTTTTAGTGCACATGATATTTCTTTTTTTTTTTTTTATTGGGACTAGTTTTGCAGCCTAATATTAATTGCAGTAACCGCGGCATTTTAGTGTGAATAAATGTTCAATTTTGTGCTCCAAGCACGGACGGACTAGAAAACAGCCTATCAAGGAGAGAGAAGGCGGAACCTAAGGCACAACAACCAATGAGAGTGGAGTTAAACAGCGCAGCACAGCTCCATGCGCTGCTAAGTGAAAGGGACAGGAGAGAGCAGGCAGAGGAGCTGCGAGAGGAAAAGAAGCCACTGCTGCAACAACTACTGCTGTAGATTATAAACATGTTGCTCACATCCAATTATTGGTAGGGACAATTAGGTCGGTTCAAAATGTTGGTAGGGACATGTCCCTATGGTCTATGCAAACCTACGCCCATGCATGACAGGAAATGATTTCAGAATAAAGTTCATAACGAAGCTGATTAATCCATGAGAATCAAAATAACATTTTTATCAAAATATGGACTTTTTCCTGAAGGTAAATCTTCATGAATTAAAGCAGAAATTCCTCTCATAGAAGCTGTTGATGGAATCTGGAGACGTTTAAAGGACATTTTTAACACTTTAATTACAGCTGAATAAAAAATGTTGACCACTCAATAAAAAAAAAAAAAATGATTTGGAATGAAAAAGCAAAGTGAATTTGAAGTTTTAATCCATTTTATTTAAAAGGTTTTAATCAAGTCATTAAAATGTAATAAATCAAATCCTCTTATTTTTTAAGAGCTGTGAAAAATTAAATCTGCAAAAGATGTTTCTTATTTTTACAAAATAAACATTCATTATATGAATTCAATAATATCCCATAAAATGTATAAAATTCAACAGATGAAGCGTTTAATCCGGGGATTATTTTTCTTCTTCATAGATTTGAAGTTTCCAGATTTTCAGAGTTGTTGAAATTCTCCTTTGATCTTTAGAGTTCTTCATCCTGTGGAAGAATTTTCCGGATCATATTTAGATTTATCCAGATTCTCATGAAAAACTCAGATTAGTTCTGCTGACTTTGGGATTAGGATTTAATCCAGGGTTTATTCTCAGCGCTGAAATGTTGGATCTTTTCTGGTTACATTTTTTTTGAGAATTAAAAAGTTTCTCCAAGCATTTAGATCTGGAGCAATAGATGCTCCTCCAGCAGCTTCGCTTTATAAATCATCTACTTCATTCTGCAGCTCTAGGAATCGCGCTGCTTCCTCTTCTGATTAATTTATTTATATTTAGAAATTTTAATTCTTCCATCATTTTCTTTTCTTTCTTCTCTTTAACTTTTTGATATTTTCACTGCAGAAGATGAACATTTCTCTCATTTTAAATCGAAAATATTCCCGTTTCTAGATATTGTTCATATAGATTTTAGGAAATAAATCAAAAGGTAACATTTTAACTTTAAAAGTTAAATTTTGAAGCAGATTCATATTCTAGCTCGTTTTTTCTTTAGAAACATTTAAATATATTGAGAAAACTTAGTGATCAGATAAGAAATATTTTCTAAACAAGAGGAGTTTAGCCTTAAATTAGTTCTAGGTTGTGATGATCCTCTAGAACTAGAACAGGTAAACTTAGATTAAAGAAACGCTGCGCATCTATTACTGATAACTCTATGCTTATTAAATTTGATGCAGGTGAAAAAACATCAAAGGAATTCATGAACTGATCAGCTTTGAATTTTATCCTTTGTTGATGTCTGAATAATGTTCTGTATATCGCTATGGCAACTGTACTTATTTAATAAATGAAGTTAGTAGTTTATAGGTTCAAAGAGACACAAAGTCTGTTTTTTATTCATTCCACTGGTCGTCTGTTTGATCAAATAGAAATAGAGGCCTGCCAATAATTCTGGCCTCCTTCCAATAATGACCTGGACCAAGATGCACCTGAGTGGATCAATGATCTGGCCCCGATAGCTGGGCTGAGCCATATTTAAAGCAGCAGGAGCAGGTGGATGAGATGAATGATAATTAGTAATCAGGCAGGTAAGGCAGGTGGGTGAACTGATCAATTAAGTCAGCTAAGGCTTTATCCTGCTTTCCCTTTTCAAAGGTCAGGATCTGATCCAGCCTAGATAGAGACAGTTAGGACTGATTTAAAGCACTTTGTAGAAAAGAAGAATGAACACATGGAAAATAATAGAATATAGTCGACTTTTTCTAGATGTTTTACCGTATTTTCACGACTATAAGGCGCACTTAAACGTCTTTTTTCCCCTCAAAATGTGCGGTGCGCCCTATGGTGCGGTGCGCCCTATGTGTGTTGTAACTGCGACTTTTGAGGCCACCTCATTGAGGAGATGATGAAAGAGTGGCTGAATGTAAGGAGACCAGGTGTTTTTTTTCCACCCCTCACCATCGCTGTTAATATGTAACTCCATGCGTGCCCATCTCACAGCTGATGTGAAAAACATGGGGAAACAAATTAACGCTGTGCTCGCTGTTCAACTGCTCGACATCGGTGTGAATCGGACCCAGCAGGTGCAACAGAAGCAGCGAGTTTACATGCAAAGTCAATGGTTGACGCGCATATAGGTGCAGCAAAAGGTCCTGCAGCGCATTTTGGTGCAGCACGTCGGGAGCGTTTAAGCATCTGACGCACCGCCAACGCGCTGCTGCTGCTCAGATGGAAAAATTGAAGTTTTGCTGCTGGACGCGCCGCATCAACCAATCAGAGAAGCTGATCTGGGAGCTGACAGCGAGACAGACACAGCGCTCTGATGATATTAACGCAAATGAAAAGGCTGGATGAATGAGGAGATGATGAAAGGCAGGTGTATGTGAGGAGACCAGGTGGTTTTTTCCACGCATCACCATCGCTGCGTGCCCATTTCACAGCCGATGTGAAAAAAAGATGAATCAAATGAACGCTGTGCTCGCCGTTATCCCGGGGGTCTGACAAAGGAACTTCCACCGCTCGACATCGGTGTGACGCGCCCGTTCAAAGTAAGGCTGCGAGCGGCGTGGGAGCGATGGATGACAGACTGAGACCACAGTTTCATGATAAATGGAAGGCAGCGCCGGGCAAGTTACGCCACAGTTTGCGGATGGATTGTAGATGGACTGTGTCTGCTGGCTCTGTTGTTCAAGCTTTTGCAAAAGCCGGCATTATTTCTGAGGAGCTGCGCTGCACGGAAAGTGACTCTGACAGCGCAGAAGGGGAAACTGGCATGTCTGATTTAGCGCAGCTGTTTTATTCAGAGGAATGCTGAGGATAACAGAGGATGATGACTTTGATGGGTTTAAGGCAAATGCAAAAAGGCTGGATGGACGAGGGGATGATGAAAGCTTGGCTGAGGGAGGTGTATGTAAGGAGACCAGGTGGTTTTTTCCACGCATCTCCATCTCTGTTAATTTGTGATTCCATGCGTGCCCATCTCACAGCCGATGTGAAAAAAAAGGTCAAAGAAATGAACGCTGTGCTTGCTGTTATTCCGGGAGGTCTGACAAAGGAGCTTCAACCGCTCGACATCGGTGTGAAGCGCCCGTTCAAAGTAAGGCTGCGAGCGGCGTGGGAGCGATGGATGACAGACGGAGACCACAGTTTCACTAAAAGTGGAAGGCAGCGGCGGGCAAGTTACGCCACCGTTTGCAGATGGATTGTAGATGCTTGGACTAACGTATCTGCTGGGACTGTTGTTCGAGCTTTTGCAAAAGCCGGCATCATTTCCAAGGAGCCGACCGGCACGGAAAGTGACTCTGACAGCGAAGAAGAAGGGGAAACCGGCATGTCGGATTTAGCGCAGCTGTTTAATTCAGAAACAGAGGATGATGACTTTGATGGGTTTGATTAATACTCTGTAATAAATACTTGAATAAAGCACAATCATACTCAGTTTTGCTCCCGCTCTATTTTTCTACCTAAAAAACTTAATTCAACAGCAGCCTCTGGGCCGCAGCGCATCCGGGCTCACCTCAGCAGGTGTTTTTTCATCTAAATAATTTAAATCTTTTTAAGTGAGAAAGTCCACCTGAAAATTTAATCATTGCAGTCAGTTCATCCAGATTATTATCCTGCCTATGTTTTAAGTTAATTTATGCGTCAATAAACGAAGAAGAAGGGGGAACTGGCATGTCGGATTTAGCGCAGCTGTTTAATTCAGAAACAGAGGATGATGACTTTGATGGGTTTGATTAATACTCTGTAATAAATACTTGAATAAAGCACAATCATACTCAGTTTTGCTCCCGCTCTATTTTTCTACCTAAAAAACTTAATTCAACAGCTGCCTCTGGGCCGCGGCGCATCCGGACTCACCTCAGCAGGTGTTTTTTCATCTAAATAATTTAAATCTTTTTAAGTGAGAAAGTCCACCTGAAAATTTAATCATTGCAGTCAGTTCATCCAGATTATTATCCTGCCTATTTTTTAAGTTAATTTTTGCGTCAATAAACTATCAGAGGAGTAATCACAGCCCTGTGTCATCAGCAATGTGTCTCTCACGGCAGGTTCCCAGGTTTTAATAATACTTTGTAATAAATACACCTTGCAGCTTTATTTGCTGTGATCAGTGGGAATAAAGTAGTTTTAATATGTTTTTAAGTGAGAAAATCCACCTGAGAGGACATGTACCTGTATATAAAAAACGCGCCCTATAGTCCGGTGCGCCTTATGTGTGTGTTAAATACAGAAATGGCACACATAACTGAGACTGCGCCTTTTAGTCCGGTGCGCCTTATGGTCGTGAAAATACGGTAAAACATATCAAGGTGACTAATAGCTTCTCCATTATGAAACTGGTACTAAAGTTATACTTTATTTAAAATGGGGGAAGATATTATAAGTTCTTTACTTCTTTTTCTCCTTTTCTTTCATTCATGATTTCATTTGTAACCTGCTGTTGTTTTCTTTTAATGAATGGATGAATGAAATAAATAAATAAAAATGTGTGGTTTTGAAAGGAACATTTTGGGAAACTGGGTTGACGGTGCAAAAGCTTGGAGAGGTGAAGGAGATTGCTTTTCAGGAAGCAGTAATCAGCTGAAGTATTTTAAGCAAAGAAAACTGGGATGCATAAAATGTGTTTCTAACAGATTTAAATAAGATCAACAAACATTTTCTGTCCTTTTCTTCCTGCTCTGTGTTCGAAAAAACAGAACAAAAAGTTCAATTCAATTCAATTCAATTCAGTTTATTTATATAGCGCCAAATTCACAACACATGTCATCTCAAGGCACTTTACAGTTCAACCAGATCATACAGTCAAATTGATACAAAGTTTTCTATCTAAGGGAAACCAGTTGATTGCATCGACTCATTGACTCAAATACAATCCCCCACACTAAGCATGCTTGTAGCGACAGTGGAGAGGAAAAACTCCCTTTTAACAGGAAGAAACCTCCAGCAGAACCAGGCTCAGTGTGAGCGGCCATCTGCCGAGGCCGACTGGGGTTCAAGGAGACAGAAGCAGAGATACAAAAAGCAGCTGTAAAAGGCGGCCCCGTCCAGGAAACACACAGCCAGGCAGACGAGCTCCAAGGCAGCTCCCATGCCAGAGGACGAAGAGAGCACATCCACTCAGTCACGGTCAGAGAAACAGGACCACACTGGAAAACCGGCCGATCTCCAACATCTATAAACAAGGGTGTTGATAGAAGCAGCACAGCTGATGTTTCTTTCCAGGATGACGTCACAGCCAAACAGGAACAGACGAGGCAAAGCTACTCTGAGGAAAAGCAGAGAGAGCAGAAGGTTAGAGATTGAACTAACAGATTCTGCAGAATAGGAGAACAGAGAGAGAATGAAGCAGAATGATGAAATGGGGGTCCCTATGTCCTCCAAAAGTCTAAGCCTATAGCAGCATAACTATAGAGATAGCTCAGGATAACCTGAGCCACCCTAACTATAAGCTTTATCAAAAAGGAACGTTTTAAGCCTAGCCTTAAAAGTAGACAGGGTGTCTGCCTCACGGACTAAAACTGGTAGTTGGTTCCACAGGAGAGGAGCCTGATAACTAAAAGATCTGCCTCCCATTCTACTTTTAGAAATTCTAGGAACCACTAGTAAACCTGCAGATTGAGAGCGAAGTGCTCTGTTAGGAACATAAGGAACAATCAGATCTCTGATATAAGATGGAGCTTGGCCATTTAAGGCTTTATATGTGAGAAGGAGGATTTTAAATTCTATTCTTGATTTAACAGGAAGCCAATGAAGAGAAGCCAGGATAGGAGAGATATGATCTCTCTTTTTAATTTTCATTAGAACTCTGGCTGCAGCATTTTGGATCAGCTGAAGGCTTTTAACTACAGTTTGTGGACTTCCTGATAGTAAAGAATTACAATAGTCCAGCCTTGAAGTAACAAATGCATGGACTAGTTTCTCAGCATCACCCCTGGACAGGAGATTGCTCATTTTTGCAATGTTCCTCAGATGACAGAAGGAAATTCTAGAAACCTCTTTGATGTGGGATTTAAATGACAGGTCCTGATCAAAAATAACACCAAGATTTTTTACTTTATTATCTGAAATCCGTTTAATCCCATCCAAATGAAGTGACTGGCTAATCAGTTTCTTTTTCAGAGACTCTGGTCCAAAGACTATAACTTCTGTTTTGTCTGCATTCAGGAGCAGAAAGTTAAGAGTCATCCAGGTTTTTATGTCTTCAAGACATGCCTGTAATCTATGTAATGGGTTAGCTTCATCTGGATTATAGACAGATATAGCTGGGTATCATCAGCATAACAGTGGAAATTAATCCCATGCTGTCTAATAATTCTACCAATTGGGAGCATGTATAAAGTAAAGAGAATTGGTCCTAGCACTGATCCCTGTGGTACTCCACAGGTAACCTTTGAGCGTGTTGAAGATCTATCATTAACATGAACAAACTGAATTCGATCAGATAGATAAGATTTAAACCAGTCTAGTGCTGTTCCTTTAATTCCAACAAAATATTCAAGTCTTTCTAAAAGAATATTATGGTCAACTGTATCAAATGCAGCACTAAGATCCAACAGGACGAGCACAGATACAAGTCCATTATCTGAGGCCATGAGAATATCATTAGTGACTTTCACCAGAGCTGTTTCAGTGCTATGATGAGCTCTAAAGCCAGACTGAAACTCTTCAAAAAGTTCATTATGGTGGAAGTGATCGCAAACTTGTTTGGCAACTACTTTCTCAAGAATTTTGGATAAGAAAGGAAGATTGGATATAGGTCTATAATTGACCAAGTCATCTGGGTCAAGAGACGGTTTCTTAAGCAGAGGTTTAATTACAGCAACCTTAAAAGCTTTAGGTACATATCCCTGTAACAGAGATAGATTAATCACATCTAAAATGGAGGAGGAGATCAAAGGGAATACCTCCTTAAATAACCTGGTTGGAACTGGATCTAACATACAAGTTGAAGGCTTAGATGAAGACAATAATTTTGCTAATTCAGAGAGTTCAACTGGATCAAAGCAGTCTAAACCCGGTTCAGATTCCAGGACTACCTCAGGTACAATCGCGGATAGAGGAGTGCTTATGATCTTATTTTTAATAAGATCAATCTTATTTATAAAGAATCCCATAAAATCATTGCTGCTAAGAGCAGGTGGAATGGACGGTTCAACAGAGCTATGGCTCTGGGTGAGTTTGGCAACTGTATTAAAAAGAAATCTAGGATTATTCTTATTCTCCTCTATTAATGAGGAGAAGTATGCTGCTCTTGCTTTACAAAGAGTCCTCTTATACAGCAGTAAACCATTTTTCCAGACTAGGAAGGACTCTCGCAGGCCTGTGGAGCGATATTTTCTCTCCAGTTTCCTAGCATTTTGCTTCAAAGTACGCAGCTCTGCATTAAACCAAGGAGCAAGCTTTCTATTTTTAACGGTTTTCATTTTCAAAGGAGCTGCGTTGTCTAAGGCAATACGCAGAGAACTAGCAACCCCATCAACAAAATCATCAACCTGTGAAGGGGAATAAGCTAAGCTTTTGCACTCTGCAGCACTGCTCAGTGACACAGAGGAGAGAGAAAGTGAAGCAGATTCTTTAAAATTTATAACTGCACTATCTGATAAAGATCTACTAAAATTGAACCTTCTTTTGGGGGAGGAGAACTCTGTTAAAGTAATCCTGAAGGTTATTGGAAAGTGGTCAGAGAGGACTGGGTTGTGAGGAAATACTGTTATTTCTTCACATTCTATGCCGTATGTCAGCACAAGATCCAAAGTATGAAGATGAGAATGCGTGGGACTATTCACATTTTGAACAAAGCCAATAGTGTCTAAGATAGCATTAAAGGCTGCTCTTAAGCTATCGCCTTCAATGTCAGCATGGATGTTAAAATCTCCCACTATGATGACCCTGTCAGTATTTAATACCAAATCAGAAAGGAACTCTGAAAACTCATCTAAAAATTCAGAGTAAGGACCTGGTGGACGATACAAAGTTACAAAAAGAAGAGGTTTTCTTGCCTTGAAATTTGGATCAGGGAAATTAAGGGTTAAATGTTCAAAAGAGTTGTAGGTATTAATTGTTTTGGGAGTAATCAGTAAGTCAGACTGGAAGATTGTTGCTACTCCTCCTCCTCGCCCAGAACTTCTGGGGATGTGAAAATTTAAATAGCTTGAAGGAGTTGCCTCATTTATGCTCACATAATCCTCTTGCTGCAGCCAGGTTTCTGTAAGGCAAAACAAGTCAATGTGATTATCACTAATCAAGTCATTAACTAGCAGACTTTTAGAGGAAAGCGATCTTATGTTAAACAGACCGCATTTAATTGTTTTAACTTTTTCCCCAATTGGAGTTATTTTGATTTTAATTAGATTATCATGATTTACTCCTTTGGGAATCTTTGCTAATTTATTAGATTTTGGTCGTGGGCAAGACACTGTCTGGATGGAGTAAAGAGTGGGTAACAGTAGAGAAGCTGCAGAGATGTGTGTTAAACTACAACTCTGCTTCCTGGTCTGCACCCTGGGTGGTCAGGGTTTTGGAGGACTAATAAATGTGGCCAGATTCCTAGAAAGAAGAGCTGCACCATCCAAAGTGGGAAGGATGCCGTCTCTCCGAATCAGACCAGGCTTTCCCCAAAAGGATTGCCAATTATTAATGTAGCCCACGTTGTTTTCAGGACACCACCTAGACAACCAGCGATTGAATGACGACATGCGGCTAAACATGTCATCACTGGTCAGATCAGGGAGGGGACTAGAGAAAATTACGGAGTCCGACATTTTTTTGGCAAACTTACACACCGAAGCCACACTAATTTTAGTGACCTCCGATCGGCGTAAGTTCAGTTCTTTATTCCTAAAAAGTTAAAATCAATCCTCTGGACTTTGTTTCCAAGTCTGAAGACGTTTCTCTTCCATCCAGGAAGTTTTTTTCAATTCAAAATGTCATTAATAGCGTTTAGTTCCAGGTTTTATCCAGCAGCCCAACAAAGCCTGGTTTTAGTTTAGAAAAAGTCAAAAATCTTCCTGGATGGAAGAGAAACGTCTTCAAACCTGGAAACAAAGCCCAGTGGATTGATTTGAACTTTTTGGAACGACTGACCAGGATGACTGATGATCTTCACCTGCATTCAGTTCTATAGATAAAGTCACACTAGATTCTCTTTCCTGCGTTGATCTCATCTGGACGGCGCCATTTCCATGTCTGCAGGCTTGGCTGAAGTTTATGACGTCGCTGTCTTTCCCCGTAGGTCAGGTCCTCCAGGAGTCGAAGGTTTTTCTCCTTCACCATGGCGGGGGTCATCATGATTCCCTCATTTTCTGCCTGAAGGTGCGCATGGTGAACTATCACCGGACTCCTGTCATCTCTGAGCAACATACCCAGCTTGCTTTTTTCATCTGGAGCAATCTGCCCAAATATGAGGAAGAGCTGCTTCTTTAGATCCTCTACGGACTCGTTGGAGGATTCCTGTAAGTTAAAACGCTTCGGATAAAGATGAACATCATTGGAGGCCAGGTCAACCAGACTTTCTAAACCCTAGAAGGGGAAAGGATGGCAGCTGGTCACTGCTGATAGCGCCTCAGAGTCAGTTCCAGCAGAAAGAGTTAGAATCACTTTGATGAGCCGTTCATTGCGCCTCCACTCCGGTGCTACAGGTGTCAGCGCTACGCGCACCTGGCAGCAGTTTGAAGGGGAAAGCAAAGGCGTTCAAAATGCAGAGAAGAACCCATGGAGGAAAGTGTAGAAATGTGCTGCAGCTGTGGAGGCAGCACAGGGTTAACTATGGGGGACAGAGAGAGAGCAGTGGAAACACAACAGGATAGAACTACAACAACTAGAAGCTACGCAGAAGCAGGGAAGAGAGTTCAAGGACAAAGGAAGGAAAATGAATCAGAATAAGTAGAAAGAGAAGATAATTTCACTGCGAAACCAGAGAAACTCATTTTATTTCTAATCCCTGAGCAGAAGGCAGAGAATCATTGAGAGGAGATGAAATGTTTGGGAAAATATAGTTAGAAGGTTGGAGATGGAGGGAAGAACAGGACCATCAGGTTATTCGCTCAGGTTTCAACAATATAAAATAATTAACAGTAAATGGATCACGGACTGGTCCGGTTCGTTGGACAGACAGACGTCACATCGACGGCTCCTCTCTGCTCAGACCAGGTCCAGTCCGGGTCTCCTAGACCTCGCATCCCCTCCATGCTATAAACAGCCTGTCTGTAAAAGTTCAAATCAATCCACTGGACTTGGTTTCCCAGGTTTGAAGACGTTTCGCTTCCCATCCAGGAAGCTTTCTCAGTTCAAATGTCTGGATCCGCAGTGAGTTTGAGTCTTTATAGACAAAGCCTTGTATCGCTGGGAAACAAAATAGAAACCGATTAATGGGTCGTTTGGTTCCATTGTTAGCCTGTAATACCTGAAACCTGTCTATGATTCTGAGGGTTGGTCATTAAAGGGGGGGGGGGGGGGGGGGGGGTTGTCGTTAAAGGGGACTTAAACAGAGGCTAGTTCATCCCAAAGATAAAACCCCCAATATGAGCGGAGTGGTTTATGCTGTTCAGTGCAGCGAGGAATGCTCTGATCTTTATATTGGCGAAACAAAACAACCTCTCCACAGACACATGGCCCAACACAGAAGAGCGCCCTCCTCTGGACAAGACTCTGCTCTACATCTACACCTGATGGACAAAGGACATTCTTTGGAGGACCAGAATGTTCACATTTTGGATAAAGAAAATAGGTGGTTTGAGAGGAAGGAAGCATCTATGTGAAGAGAGAAAAACCAACTTTAAACGGGGGGGGGGGGGGGGGGGGGGGGTCAGATTCCAGCTTCCAAAAACATACAATTGAATCATAGACATGATCCCTTCTAGATATCACCCCCCCCCCACCCACCCACCCCATCACAGAGGAACGAGGGACCTACCTACTGCCGGTGAACAATCCCTCCTTAACGACCGACCCTCAGAATCATAGACAGGTTTCAGGTATTACAGGCTAACAATGGAACCAAACGACCCATTAATCTGTTTCCATTTGCATGTTTCCCAGCAATACCAGGCTTTGTCTATAAAGACTAAACTCACTGCAGATCCAGACATTTGAATTGAGAAAGCTTCCTGGATGGAAGCGAAACGTCTTCAAACCTGGGAAACAAAGTCCAGTGGATTGTTTTGAACTTTTACGGAATGACTCTGACCTGGATGACTGAGAACCTTCATCAGCACATAAACAGTCTTCATCGCCGCTAGACGGCCTGAAGTCCAGAACCGGTTCGGTCCGTTCCAACCGTCTGCCTTTGCTCAGGTGGATCTGCTGAACGTGGCTGAAACCGTCTACTTCCTGCTGACCAACAGCCGGTTGGTTCCGGTGGAGGGCAGCAGCAGATGGACGGCGGTCCGGTTCAGTGCAGATGGACCCTGGTTCTGATACCGGCCCAGTTTCTGATGCTACTGCATGGACTGGTGGACTCCTGATTGGCTGACCTGATTCTTCTTCTTCTGTGCAGCAACAGCCAGACATGGAGGAGGTTGTTCCAGCTGCTGCTCATCACTGTTGCTGCTGGAGGAGCAGCAGCAACAGTGGAAACATCCCAGATGCTTCTGCTGGATCGGGTTCATTTCAGATGGATTATTATTTAAGCTCCAGTCAGAAGATTAAAACAGGAACCAGAAGAACCGTGGTTTGATGGGTTCTGGCTGCTGAGTCACATTCTACTGTGCCCTGGAGGGAGAGCCAGACATGCTGCAGCCTGCAGAGGAGCCTCCTCTGTGCTCCACCCTGGGGGGAGGAGAGGGGGAGGTTCTGTTCTGCTGCAGACTTTAGGTTCCGATTAGAAAGTGGACCTTCTGCTTAGAGACCATCTGATCTAAGAGCTGCAGGTTTTCTTTCCACCAAATTCAGAATAAATAGATCATGGTACCGACGCCCCGCCCCCTCCCCCTACCTGCGACAAGGTGAGACGGGACGGAGATGTGGGGGAGGGATCTGAGCAGAGAGGCAGTCTGAGGAGAGCAGTGGGGAGACTTGGACTCAACGGGACTCTACAGGCAGGTAAAGACATGGGAGGCAGAACCTGATCTGGATTCCAGTTCTGCTGTGAAGGTTCTGTTCTGGTCCACATTCAGGTCGTTCCTAAGAACCTTCAACTCCTTTTCATGAGCAAACACATTCGGTTGGTTCTGTAAAAAACTCCTTGACTTGTTCTGAGGGTGAAGATCTGTTTCAGAACCAGAACCTGATCCAGCTGGATCTCATCTAACAGAACCTGAACACACCTGGCTGTTCTGAGAGCAGCATCTGACCCGGTCCACTTCAGAACCTTGGCTTGGTTCTCCAGCTTTGCTTTTTGACTTTGGTCAGTCAGGCCAGAAGCGGGTCTTACCAGTTTAGACTGGTCTGGGCCCAGTCACTGAGCTTTTAACACTTTATGGTTCTGATTAGGTCCAAGGATTCAGCAGGTGTGCCCCCTGTTGGTCAGTCATTACAGGGAGCACCTCCTCTACCCATTTGGAACCCAGTAAGGTACCAGTATAACCATTATGACAGTGAATGAACAGAAATCACTGAAGGTTCTGAAATACTGACATGCAAAGATTTTATTCCCATTTATTTTGGTTCCGCTCCAGCTTGGAGCAGTGGACAGGTTCTGACCCCTGGCTGTCATTTATTAGACTTTGTTTTCTAACAGAACCAGTCTGGATCAGTGCTAGTCAGAGCGGGTCAGGAAGATCAAACGGTACAGAACTCTCAGCCTCTTATACCAAAAAAGTAATGAAAATCATAATCAAACTGTTAGGAGCCAGTAGTAGAGGGATATGTGGCCTTAGCTCGCTTCTGGCCATGTTTAAGGATGGCTTTTTCTGGTTCTAGACTGGTTCTGAACCTGTTTTAGGAAGGCTTGTCTTGTTCAGGACTGGTTCTGATCCTGTTTTAGAAAGGCTTTTCTGGTTCTAGACTGGTTCTGGCCTTATTTTGGAAGGCTTTTCTGGTTCTAGACTGGTTCTGGCCTTGTTTTAGAAAGGCTTGTCTTGTTCTAGACTGGTTCTGGCCTTATTTTGGAAGGGTTTTCTGGTTCTAGACTGGTTCTGGCCTTGTTTTAAGAAGGCTTGTCTTGTTCTACACTGGTTCTGGCCTTGTTTTAGAAAGGCTTGTCTAGTTGTAAACTGGTTCTAGCCTTGATTTAGGAGGGATTGTCTTGTTCTAGACTGGTTCTGGCCTTATTTTGGAAGGCTTCTCTGGGTCTAGACTTGTTCTAGCCTTGTTTTAGGAAGGCTTGTATTGTTCTACACTGGGTCTAGCCTTGATTTAGGCTTTTCTTGTTCTAGACTGGTTCTGGCCTTGCTTTAGGAAGGCTTTTCTGTGTCTAGACTGGTTCTACTTTTGTTTCAGGGAGGTTTTTGTGGTTCTAGACTGGTTCTGGCCTTGTTTTAGGAAGGCTTGTCTTGTTCAGGACTGGTTCTGATGCTGTTTTAGAATGGTTTTTCTGGGTCTAGACTGGTTCTGGCCTTGTTTTAGGAAGGCTTGTCTTGTTTTAGACTGGGTCTAGCCTTGCTTTAGGCTTGTCTTGTTCTACACTGGTTCTGGCCTTGTTTTAGAAAGGCTTGTCTAGTTGTAAACTGGTCCTAGCCTTGATTTAGGAGGGATTGTCTTGTTCTAGACTGGTTCTGGCCTTATTTTGGAAGGCTTCTCTGGTTCTAGACTGGTTCTGGCCTTGTTTTAGGAAGGCTTGTCTTGTTCAGGACTGGTTCTGATGCTGTTTTAGAAAGGTTTTTCTGGGTCTAGACTGGTTCTAGCCTTGTTTTAGGAAGGCTTGTCTTGTTCTACACTGGGTCTAGCCTTGATTTAGGCTTTTCTTGTTCTAGACTGGTTCTGGCCTTGGTTTAGGAAGGCTTTTCTGTGTCTAGACTGGTTCTACTTTTGTTTCAGGGAGGTTTTTGTGGGTCTAGACTGGTTCTAGCATTGGTTTAGGAAGGCTTGTCTTGTTCTAGACTGGTTCTAGCCTTGTTTTAGGAAGGCTTGTCTTATTCTACACTGATTCTAGCCTTGTTTTAGGAAGGCTTGTCTTGTTCTACACTGGTTCAGGCCTTGTCTTAGGAAGGCTTTTTGATTTTTCTAGACTGGTTCTGGCCTTGCTTTAGGAAGGCTTTTCTGTGTCTAGACTGGTTCTAACCTTGGTTTAGGGGGCTTGTCTTGTTCTACACTGGTTCTGGCCTTGTTTTAGAAAGGCTTGTCTAGTTGTAAACTGGTTCTAGCCTTGATTTAGGAGGGATTGTCTTGTTCTAGACTGGTTCTGGCCTTATTTTGGAAGGCTTCTCTGGGTCTAGACTTGTTCTAGCCTTGTTTTAGGAAGGCTTGTCTTGTTCTACACTGGGTCTAGCCTTGATTTAGGCTTTTCTTGTTCTAGACTGGTTCTGGCCTTGGTTTAGGAAGGCTTTTCTGTGTCTAGACTGGTTCTACTTTTGTTTCAGGGAGGTTTTTGTGGGTCTAGACTGGTTCTAGCCTTGGTTTAGGAAGGCTTGTCTTGTTCTAGACTGGTTCTAGCCTTGTTTTAGGAAGGCTTGTCTTATTCTACACTGATTCTAGCCTTGTTTTAGGAAGGCTTGTCTTGTTCTACACTGGTTCAGGCCTTGTCTTAGGAAGGCTTTTTGATTGTTCTAGACTGGTTCTGGCCTTGCTTTAGGAAGGCTTTTCTGTGTCTAGACTGGTTCTAACCTTGGTTTAGGGGGCTTGTCTTGTTCTACACTGGTTCTGGCCTTGTTTTAGAAAGGCTTGTCTAGTTGTAAACTGGTTATAGCCTTGATTTAGGAGGGATTGTCTTGTTCTAGACTGGTTCTGGCCTTATTTCGGAAGGCTTCTCTGGGTCTAGACTTGTTCTAGCCTTGTTTTAGGAAGGCTTGGCTTGTTCTACACTGGGTCTAGCCTTGATTTAGGCTTTTCTTGTTCTAGACTGGTTCTGGCCTTGCTTTAGGAAGGCTTTTCTGTGTCTAGACTGGTTCTACTTTTGTTTCAGGGAGGTTTTTGTGGGTCTAGACTGGTTCTAGCCTTGGTTTAGAAAGGCTTGTCTTGTTCTAGACTGGTTCTAGCCTTGTTTTAGGAAGGCTTGTCTTATTCTACACTGATTCTAGCCTTGTTTTAGGAAGGCTTGTCTTGTTCTACACTGGTTCAGGCCTTGTCTTAGGAAGGCTTTTTGATTGTTCTAGACTGGTTCTGGCCTTGCTTTAGGAAGGCTTTTCTGTGTCTAGACTGGTTCTACTTTTGTTTTAGGGAGGTTTTTGTGGGTCTAGACTGGTTCTAACCTTGGTTTAGGGGGGTTGTCTTGCTCTAGACTAGTTCTGACCTTGCTTTAGGAAGGCTTTTCTGGGTCTAGACTTGTTCTAGCCTTGTATTAGGAAGGCTTGTCTAGTTGTAAACTGTTTCTAGCCTTGATTTGGGAGGGATTGTCTTGTTCTAGACTGGTTCTGGCCTTATTTTGGAAGGCTTTTCTGGGTCTAGACTTGTTCTAGCCTTGTTTTAGGAAGGCTTGTCTTTTTCTGTACTAGTTCTGGCCTTGTTTTAGGAAGGCTTGTCTTGTTCTAGACTTGTTCTGGCCTTGTTTTAGCAAGGCTTGTCTTGTTCTAGACTGGTTCTACTTTTGTTTTAGGGAGGTTTTTGTGGGTCTAGACTGGTTCTAGCCTTGTATTAGGAAGGCCTGTCTTGTTCTAGACTGGTTCTAGCCTTGTATTAGGAAGGCTTGTCTTGTTCTAGACTGGTTCTAGCCTTGCTTTAGGAAGGCTTGTCTTGTTCTAGACTGGTTCTAGCCTTGCTTTAGGAAGGCTTGTCTTGTTCTAGACTGGTTCTACTTTTGTTTTAGGGAGGTTTTTGTGGGTCTAGACTGGTTCTAGCCTTGTATTAGGAAGGCTTGTCTTGTTCTAGACTGGTTCTAGCCTTGCTTTAGGAAGGCTTGTCTTGTTCTAGACTGGTTCTACTTTTGTTTTAGGGAGGTTTTTGTGGGTCTAGACTAGTTCTAGCCTTGTATTAGGAAGGCTTGTCTTGTTCTAGACTGGTTCTAGCCTTGCTTTAGGAAGGCTTGTCTTGTTCTAGACTTGTTCTGGCCTTGTTCTTGCTGTAGAGCCACTTTCTCATTTGGATACATTCTTTACACATATTTCACCAGTCACGGAAACTAAGGACACAAGTCAGTTTTTTTTTTTGACATTTTGACTCTTTCACTAATTTGATAAGTTTGATTTCCAAGTTTTTGGAGGATGTGTCAGACATGAAAATCCAATTCTTTTTGTGGAGAGTCCACGCTATCTGAAAGAAGGCAGATTAAAAAAGCTCATGTGGAGGAATCTCAATCTAAAGACAGCCCTTCTCACTTCTACCAGCTGCTGGGAATGATAATGAGGCTTGTTTACATCTCATTAGGAGAAGCTAGACCCACTGTAAAGCTGTGAAGTACAGGGGGGAGCAAAAGGGCAGAGGCTCAAATCTAAAAGCTCATGGAGAAACTCCAGGACTGCTTTGAATGTTCTGACTGAAACATGTTGAAAGCTACAAAACTGACATTAATAAGATCAGTTTAGATGAGTATGCAGTGACTGTGTCAGCCTACATCAACAAAGGCATTGAGGACGTCAGCATCACAAAGAACATCACCACCCGGGCCAACCAACCACCCTGGATAAATGGAGAGGTTCAGAAATCGCTAAAAGCACCGAACTCAGCTTTCAGGTCTGTTGATAAAGAGGCTCTGAGGACAGCGCATGGAAACTTAAACCATCAGATCAGGGAAGCAGAACCACAGCCAGAAGATCCAGGATCTTTTCCTCAACGACAGCAACACCAGGAGGATGTGGAAAGGCATTCGGATGATCACAGACTACAACACTATTACCATATTACTACCATTATTCCAGTCCCAAAGAAGCCTCAGGTCGCCTCCCTCAATGATTAGCGGCCTGTCGCTCTGACTCCCATCATGATGAAGTGCTTCCAAAGGCTGGTTAAAGAACACATCGTCTCCAGTCTGCCGCCAACATTCCACCCGTTCCAGTTCGCCTACCGACGGAACCGCTCCACTGAGGACGCCATCTCTGCTGCTCTCCAGCAGGACTACAGAGAGGAGGTGGAGCAGCTGGTGGAGCAGAGATAACAGCCTGATCCTGAAGGTGGAGAAGACCAAGGAGATCATGGTGGACTTCAGGAAGAAGCGTCCTAACCACGCTCCACTGCTCATCAACAGCTCAGCTGTAGAGGTGGTCAGCAGCACCACATTCATCACAGACACCCTCACCTGGACTGGAAACACCACCTCACTGGTCCAAAGGGCCCAGAAGCGCTTGGACTTCCTGCGGAGGATGAGGAGAGCCCACCTGCCCCCCCCATCCTCCCCCCCATAGAGAGCGTTCTGAGCAGCTGTCTCACTGTGTGGTGTGGAGGCTGCAGCGCCTCAGACTGGAAGAAGGTGAGAACAGCAGAGAGGATCATGGGGGCTCCTCTTCCCTCCATTAAAGACATTTCATCCCAGCGCTGCGTGTCCCGTGACATCATCAATGACCCCTCACCCCCCCACCATGGACTGTTCTCCCTGCTGCCCTCTGGGAACAGGCTTCCCAGCATTCAATGCAGGACCAGCAGGTTCTGCAGCAGCTTCTTCCCCACCGCCATCACACTGATGAACTTGTATAAAATGGTGTTTTTACGGAAAAAAAGTGCTGAATGTTAGAATCTGTAAATCATATACCAGCCTTATGTTTACATTAAGTCACTGCTGCACTGAAGATGGAAATATCTGGAGAACCGTCCTGAACGACATTTCTTTTTGTTTACACTCTGTGTACAAAACGACAATAAAGTCTGTCTAAGTCTAAAGAACCTGGTTAAAGGGAATACCTCCTTAAATTACCTGGTTAAAGGGAAGACCTCCTTAAATTACCTGGTTGGAACTGGATCTAACATCCAAGTTGAAGCTTAGATGAAGACAATAGTTTTGCTAACTCTGAAAGTTCAACTGAATCAAAGCAGTCTAAACCCGGTTCAGATTCCATCACTACCTCAGATGCTGCACCCCCGATCCTAGCTTTTTGCTCCAGAGTGCGCAGCTCTGCATTTGGAGAAAAATAGAACAAGAATCTTTAAACCAGAATTTTCTAAAAAAGAAAAATAAAAGCTTGAAATATTTTGCACAGAAAACAGACCGTTCCTGATCATCTCCTCCTCCTCATTCCACCTTCTTCCTATTGCCCATCCGCCCTCCCTCTTTCTCCTCCTCCTCCAGCTCCTCCTCCTCCCCCCTCCCTCCTGTTTGCTCACAGGGAGTGGAAGAGGATGTAGCAGACCCGATCCGGTCAGCACAGGGTGAGGATGATGATGATGAGCTTCATCTTCTCTGTATTTCCTTACAGGCTGGGCCGAACGGGACGGATTTGGACCGGACTGAACTGAGGCTCAGAACCATCAGCTCGGTCTCAGGTGAGACACAGAGAAAGGTTTGCAGGAAGTTCAGCAGGCAGAACAGAACCTCTGCTGTTCCGAGCCTGAAGGTTTGTGGACCTGTTGGGATTCTGAGCAGATCTAATGTGCTGGAAGGTTTTGGGCTCCGTTCTTCAAAGTTTTCTAAACCTGAAATCAGGGAAACTCAGAGTTTTCCGTTTCCTCATCCTCTGTTTCTGTTGCCATGGTAACATCCTCCCAGAGCTAACCTGGTCAGCAGCAGGTTTCCTTCAGTCTGTCTCCGCTCTGCTTACAGCCAGTGATGCAGTGGTTAGCATACACAACCCATGTATGGAGGCCTTAGTCCTTGACGTGGTCGACCCGGGTTCGAATCCGACCTTTGGTCCTTTGCCGCATGTCTCTCCCCCTTTCCTATAAAAATAAATGTTCAGAATGAATTTATAGAAATGATTCTACAACTCAGTGACAGGATGTGAAATTACTTGTTTTTGGTTTGTTTAATATGAGCGAAATGCAGATCACTTTATTTTCCATTAAGTTATGTTTACAGAACATGAAGAACAACTGAAATTATTTTCAGATTACAGATAAATAGATTAATAATTAATTGAGAGGGAAAATGAATTACTTCAGGATTAGGATTCACTCGATGGTAACAACCTACTGAGCCTAAAGGCCCAACCTGGAGCCATTCTATGGGACTGATAGCCGCTAATAACGACCATTTATTGGGACGATAACTTTGGAAGAGGCTGCAAACAAACACTTGATATTTACTGTGAAAGAGACTGAATCAACATGAGGAAGAACCCATGAGATGATGAACAGGTTCTATTTATTATTTCTCATCCTCATCTGCTGCCAGAAGATTTCACTTAAATAGAACCATTGATCTACTAGCATTCAAAAAAAATATCCCGTAATCTTATCTTGGTCACAACACATATGGCAAGTTGTTTTTATATGTAATAGTTTTACTGATTATGTATTACTGATGTCAGAAAAAAATATTTTCTCTTCGTCTAAATGACCATTTCAAACTAAACGACATTCTCCACATCTAAAATAAACATTTTGGACTTCTAGAAATTATTTCAAATCTTCATACTCCTAATTTTACTGCACAGCATGTGTTTTATTTTAACTATGAAAAATCTTTTTCAGAAATCATAAATACCATTTCAATCGAGCTGATAAATGTCAGAACAGCCACTTAAAATGTGAAAACATTCTAGATTTATAAAACTTCATTCTTGCTGGTATAATTTTGTTTTGTTTTTTTCACTTTCTAAAATTCAGTTTCTGATACAAAAATGTAATTTAGAAAATAAATTATTAAAGTTCAGTCTAGGTGTGTGATTTTGGATTAGGAAGAACCCTTTTTTGTTTAGTGATCCAGAAATGGAACAACAGAGAGGAGAGTGCTTTTAATAAATGTTAAAACGGCCTGCCGTAGCTCACTTCATATAAACCTACACATTAACTGGAACAACAATGTCCTCCTTCTCCATCTTCCTGTCCTTTGCAGCTGTTTCTCTGTCTTTTTATCACATTCCTCAGTTTTCATTCAAATCTAATTCCGGTGGGCTGCTGCCATCAACACCTTTGTTTCTAGATGTTGGAGCTTGGCCTGTTTTCCAGTGTAGTCCTGTTTCTCTGACTGTGACTAACTGGATGTGCTCTCTTCATCCTCTGACATGGGAGCTGGCTCGGAGCTCGTCTGCCTGGCTGTGTGTTTCCTGGACGGGGCCGCCTGTGGAGCTGGTTGACAGTTGCCTTTTGTATCTATGCTTCTTTTTCTATGTCTGCTTCTGTCTCCTTGAACCCCAGTGGGCCTCAGCAGATGGCCGCTCACACTGAGCCTGGTTCTGCTGGAGGTTTCTTCCTGTTCAAAGGGAGTTTTTCCTCTCCACTGTCGCTACAAGCATGCTTAGTGTGAGGGATTGCTGAAGAGTCAATGAGTCGATGCAATCAGCTGGTTTTCCTTAGAAAACTTTGAATCAATCTGACTGGATGATCTGGTTGATCTGGATCTATAAAGTGACCTGAGATGACCTGATGTGAATTTGGCGCTAAAGAAATAAACTGAATTTAATTGAATAGAATTGTGGTGAAATAGACCCTTCCTGTTGCCTGTTGTCCTGGTGACTCGTTGAATCGGGGCTCCACTGATAACGGCTTTTCATACTTGTTCCACACGTGTTAAATTCTGAGTGGTTTAGTTAAAATTGATTTAACTCTGATAGCACTTTAGGCCAGATCAATTTAGAGTTGAGGATTTGAGGAATCTGAGTTTGTTAAACCTGCTTTGTGAAACGGATCCCTGGGAGACATGAGGAGGCAGTGGAAGCATGTCACGGTTGGAACAATTGGTTATTACATAAGTATGATATAAACCTGACAGGAACGTTTCCATGATGAACAGGAGGTCCTTCCTTCCTAAACAACCAAGAGAGCAGCTTTCTGAGATGAGCTTAAACCCCGGAGAAGGTTCTAAGTAGAAATCCGTTCTAGGAGAGATCAGGGTCCAAATTGATCAGTTACACTAAAATCTACCTGAACCTACCTGGAAGGTCTAAGAGCTGCTGGGGGGGGGATCCTCCACCATCCCAATTATTAGTCCTCCAAAACCCTGACCCCCCAGGGTGCAGACCAGGAAGCAGAGTCCTAGTTTAACAGACATCTCTGCAGCTTCTCTACTGTTACCCACTCGTTACTCCATCCAGACAGTGTCTTGCCCACAACCAAAATGTAATAAATTAGCAAAGATTCCCAAAGGAGTAAATCATGATAATCTAATTAAAATTAAAATAATGATTAAATGTGGTCTGTTTAACATAAGATCTCTTTCCTCTAAAAGTCTGCTAGTTAATGACTTGATTTGTGATAATCACATTGACTTGTGTTGCCTTACAGAAACCTGGCTGCAGCAAGAGGATTATGTGAGCATAAATGAGGCAACTCCTTCAAGCTATTTAAAGTTTTTCTGGTATCTAAACTTGTCCTGTTTGATCTCAGCATTTCATCCAGTTGATCATAATATTCTTTTAGAAATTAAGGTTTGGTATGAATTAAAGGAACAGCTGGATGATCTGGGGAACGGTAAAGTGCCTTCAGATGACATGATGTGAACTGGCGCTGCTCCATCACAGCATTCACTGTTTGGCAGAGAAGCTTCCAGATGATCTGAAAACATCTTTCACTTCATCTGGTTCCTGTTCAGGATGTCGGCTGTTTTTCTGCTAATTTCTGCAGAGAAATGACTAAATAGTTGTGTGAAGGATGGAGAGTTTCTCAGGTTGGTAACAGGCTCTGATCTGATTGGTTGCCTTAAACATCCTGTCAAACAGGCTCCAGATGTGAAAGAATGCTCTGAAAGCGTGATCGGATCATGGTGGATGAAATCCATGCCTGGTTCCACACCAAGCAGACTGCGGGGCAGTCACTGAGATCTCACCCGGGCTGCTCGGTGGGTTTGGTTTCTGACAGCCGCTCTGAGGTCATGTGACTGTGCTGCGTTGAGTCACAGCAGGAAGACGGCTGTCAGGCTGTGTTCAGGCTGGTCACTCCGGCATGTCTGCTGCTGACCAGCATCATGGCTGCTGCTCTTCTCCGTCCTTTCAGAACGCTGCCTGCTGCCGTTTCCCTCGGCCCCCACGCCGGCGCCGTGTTTCCAGGACCATGTTCCGCCGCAGGAAGAAGAAGCACCGGCTGGAGATCTCAGCACCGCAGAACTTCCAGCACCGCGTCCACACGTCCTTTGATGTCTCCACCGGCCGCTATGTGGGTTTGCCGCCTCAGTGGCAGAGCGTCATCGACACGCTGAGGAGGCCACGCCCACTGGTGGACCCATCCAGGATCACAAACATAGAGCTGGAGCCCAGAAAGGTCAGAGGTTAAGTTTGATTCTGAACATATAGACCTATAAACATAGAGTGTAAATAAAGGGCTGATTTGAGGCGACTCCTTTTCCCAGTAAATATGCAGAAAATGAAAAATAAATTTAAACATTTTATATGAGCGACTTCTACATGAAAATGTTTAACCAACAGACGATAACGACCAATCAGAGGTGAGGAACAACGACACTCAACCTTTGATAAAATAAAACATTTTCCCTTTTAAACTTTGGATTAAATTAGCTTCATTGAGTTTAATGATTCAGTTTAATTGTTTGAAACTGTCAGAAGGTCAAAGGTTAACAGATCCGATTCCCAGACGCCATCTTTTCCCAGACGCCATCAGCTGGTTTCAGGAAGCGTCTGTTTGTTTGCCATCAGACCATCGTTCGCGGCAGCTTCATCGGCCACGGCGACTACATCAGCCACGTGATCTCCGAGATGAGCCGCGTGTCCGTCACCAGCTCCAACTCCCTGCGGCGCACAAGCCCGTCGGCACGGAAACGAGCCCAGTCGATGGGTCGGCTGGGGGAGCTGGCGGAGGACGAGTCATACCACTACCTGGAGATCAGTCGGCGAAGCAGCAGCGTCAAAGCCGGCGGCGCCGCCACCTACTGGCAGGACCGTATTCGCCAGGTGCGCAGCGAGAGTGGCAGCCCCCGAGTGAACAGGGACCTGCAGAGAACCAAGTCCAGCAGCCAGGTGAGTGCAGTTCCTGAGGAAGCTCCACTCAGCCCCAGCCCGCCGCAGATGGAGGAACCAGGGGCCCGGAGACAGAGACCCGCCTACCATCAGCACCATCTGCAGGAAGCGGAGAGCAGCAGGCCTCAGATGAGACCTAGACCAGGAGCAAACCACCTGCCGGACCTACTGGCCTCTTCCAGAGAGGGCCCTAGGAGGCCCCACTCTTCGTATGACCTGAAGGTAAGGCCCCTGGTCTCTGGCCAAGCTAAGGTTCCTTTAAACCACCTAAAGCACCGATTCTTCTCCAGCTGCCTTCTCCTCGCCCACGCCCGCCTCCACCCAGCAGCCCCATCAACACAGGCAGAGTGCTGCCTCCGCCCTCACCCCATCAGAAGAGCCCCCCGCTGACCCACCCCTCCCCCACCGCCTCCCCCGGCCCTCCCCCGGAGAAAGGTCCTCAGAAAGTGACCCATGAGCAGTTCAAGGCGGCGCTGCAGATGGTGGTGGACCCAGGGGACCCAAGGCTGACTCTGGAGAACTTTGTGAAGATTGGGGAGGGGTCCACAGGGGTGGTTTGCATCGCCCGAGAAAGACACAGCGGGCGGCAGGTGGCGGTGAAGATGATGGATGTGAGGAAACAGCAGCGCAGAGAGCTGCTGTTTAATGAGGTACCCCACACACACACACACACACTGTGGAGCATCAGCTACTTTTTTCATGCAGGGTGATCGGCGCCTCTTAGCATGTTCTGACTGAGCATTCAGAGCATGCTAGCCTTAGCGTCATGTTTTAAGATGAAGATTCACTCACCTCAGCCTGCTGGACGCCTGAGCGATCTCATTGGTTGATCTCAGAGATTCACTCACCTCAGCCTGCTGGACGCCTGAGCGATCTCATTGGTTGACCTCAGAGATTCACTCACCTCAGCCTGCTGGACGCCTGAGCGATCTCATTGGTTGACCTCAGAGATTCACTCACCTCAGCCTGCTGGATGCCTGAGCGATCTCATTGGTTGATCTCAGAGATTCACTCACCTCAGCCTGCTGGACGCCTGAGCGATCTCATTGGTTGACCTCAGAGATTCACTCACCTCAGCCTGCTGGACGCCTGAGCGATCTCATTGGTTGATCTCAGAGATTCACTCACCTCAGCCTGCTGGACGCCTGAGCGATCTCATTGGTTGACCTCAGAGATTCACTCACCTCAGCCTGCTGGATGTCTGAGCGATCTCATTGGTTGATCTCAGAGATTCACTCACCTCAGCCTGCTGGATGCCTGAGCGATCTCATTGGTTGACCTCAGGCTCCTGTTTCTCTCTAAGGTGGTCATCATGAGGGATCACAAACACCCCAACGTGGTGCAGATGTTCCGCAGCGCTCTGGTGGAGGACAAGCTGTGGGTCATCATGGAGTACCTGCAGGGCGGCGCTCTGACCCACATCATCGGTGAAACCAGGTGAGGAGCAGGTCCCTGGTCCGTATTTCACGGCGGGTTTTCAGCTTTCAGTAACCTCTGGATCTCCAGGCTCAACGAGGAGCAGATAGCCACGGTGTGCGAGGGCGTCCTGCAGGCGCTGTCCTACCTCCACTCCCAGGGCGTCATCCACAGAGACATCAAGAGCGACTCCATCCTTCTAACCCTGGACGGCAGGGTGAGCTAGCTTCTCCTTCCTCTTTGGTGGAACAACGCCACCTGGCTAATGGAAGAGAAAGAGCCGCCTACCTGATGAAATAGACCTCAGATCTTTGACAGCCTCCGTTTTCATAATCTAATCCATATAGAGGGTTAAATACGCTCTCTATGTTCGTTATTCCTGTTTGCTGTCCACCTGCGGTGGTGGCAGCATCATCCTGTGGGCTCCGTAGCTGACCACAGGACCAACACTTTTCCACTAGCCTCCTGCTTCATGTCGAAGGGACCCAGACCTGCACTGAACCTCCTGATCGCACATCTTTTACAGAAGTAGGAGCAGGAGAAGCTGCATAGAAGCATTCAATTCTATTCAGCTTATTTCTATAAAACTTTTCTGTGGTGAAGCAGAAAAGTGCTGAGGATGAGAAAGAAATTGCATTGCAGAAGTATTAAGGCATCACAAATAGTTTAGAATTAAAGGGAAACATAAAAAAGATAAATATCTTGAAAAAGAGAGAATAGATTATTAATCTGGATTAAACTGAAGGTTTCTTTATTCCCCATTAGTGGATCAGAGCCTCTGATTGTTCTGTTAAATCCTGCAGCTCTAGGTCTACGCTCTGCTGCAGCATCGAACGCGTTCCTTGGTTCCGCTGCAGGCTTTGCAGAAGGAATCACTGCCTGCTGCTGAAGGAACTCACCTTCTGTTTGAACCTCCTGCAGATAAAGCTCTCCGACTTTGGTTTCTGCGCTCAGATCAGCGAAGACGTCCCCAAGAGGAAGTCTCTGGTGGGGACGCCGTACTGGATGGCTCCTGAGGTGATCTCCAAGGCGCCATACGGCACCGAGGTGAGAACACAGAGCATCTGCCTTCATTTGGATGTTTTAGAAAGACGCTCCTCTGGCTGCAGGTCCACAGTTTTTGCAGACTAACTTTGCATTTCATGTTCTTTTGATCAACATCTATGGCATCATTTTGCTTTGCTTGCTGCAGTAACACTACGTATCGGATGTTGGCGCAGATTAGGGATTATTTTGGGATGTGAAATTTAGGCAGGAGTGAAATGGGCGTACATGTTGCCATTGCTCCTTACCTTTCCTTGTAAGCAATGGTCGCCTGGGGTGTGAAAAGTGACATCAGGCATTACTTCACGTGCATGAACTTTTGCACTAATGTCATAGGCATGATCACATGCATCTTCACCTGCGCTCAGGTCAGTGTCTGTTATTTGAACTGATTAGTGGTTTTGACAGATTTTTTAAGCCTACGCACTTATTCAAAGTGACCTAGTTTTTTGCAAAAATTGCATTTAGCATCTTGAGCTGGACATCGATTATGAGCATGAATGTTTCCACAAACATTCTGCATTCCTTGTTTGAGTCACCTGTTGCAGGCCTTAACTCAGCATAGGCAGCATGGGGATCAGTTGCTGGCTGCTTCATTTTCTGCTTCCCTCATCAACAACATCATCAACCTGTGAAGGGGAATAAACTACGCTTTTTCACGCTGCAGCACTGCTCAGCGACACAGAGGAGAGAGAAAGTGAAGCAGATTCTTTAAAATGTATAACTGCTCTATCTGATAATGATCTGGAACCTTCTTTTGGGGGAGGAGAACTCTGTTAAAGTAATCCTGAAGGTTATTAGAAAGTGGTCAGAGAGGACAGGGTTGTGAGGAAATACTGTTATTTCTTCACATTCTATGCCGTATGTCAGCACAAGATCCAAAGTATGAAGATGAGAATGTGTGGGACTATTCACATTTTGAACAAAGCCAATAGTGTCTAAGATAGCATTAAAGGCTGCTCTTAAGCTATCGCCTTCAATGTCAGCATGGATGTTAAAATCTCCCACTATGATGACCCTGTCAGTATTTAATACCAAATCAGAAAGGAACTCTGAAAACTCATCTAAAAATTCAGAGTAAGGACCTGGTGGACGATACAAAGTTACAAAAAGAAGAGGTTTTCCTGCCTTGAAATGTGGATCAGGGAAATTAAGGGTTAAATGTCCAAAGAGTTGTAGGTATTAACTGTTTTGGGAGTAATCAGTAAGTCAGACTGGAAGATTGTTGCTACTCCTCCTCCTCGCCCAGAACTTCTGGGGATGTGAAAATTTAAATAGCTTGAAGGAGTTGCCTCATTTATGCTCACATAATCCTCTTGCTGCAGCCAGGTTTCTGTAAGGCAACACAAGTCAATGTGATTCCTAGAAAGAAGAGCTGCACCATCCAAAGTGGGATGGATGCCGTCTCTCTGAATCAGACCAGAAGCAACACTAATTTTAGTGACCTCCGATCGGCGTAACCGGGTGTCATTACCGCCAGCGTGAATAACAATCTTACTGTATTTAACCTTATCCTTAGCCAGTAGTTTCAGGTAGGATTTGATGTCGCCCGTTCTGGCCCCCGGCAAACATTTGACTATGGTCCCTGGTGTCTCTAATGCCACGTTTCTGACTATGGAGCTGCCAATCACCAGAGTGGGCTTCTCAGTGGGTGTGTCACTGAGTGGGGAAAACCGGTTAGAAACGTGAACGGGTTGGTGGTGACCAGTGGGCAGAGATCCACGACTACGCTTTCTGCGTACAGTTACCCAATCGCCTGGCTGCTCAGGCACTGCTGGAGGACAGCTACGTTGGGGGCCTACTTTAACTCCTGGATGTTCAACAGCATGAAGCCTGGATTCTAACTCTGACACCCTCGCCTCCAAAGCTACAAAAATACTACACTTATTACACATCACATTATCACTAAAGGAGGCAGAGGAATAACTGAACATCTGACACAGAGAGCAGGAGAGAGGAGAGGAAGAAGGAAGAGTTGGAAAAGAGTGAAGGGAGGGAGAGAGAGAAGCCATAGCAATGCTAAGCTAGCGCTAGCCTAGGCTAGCTACTCCTTGCTATCAGAAATAAAACCGTGTGAAACTGACAAGTGCTCAGTAGAGAAGTGCAGCAGAAGGTGCTATGTTTTAAAGTAGTTCTTGTCAGTTAGAGTTACTAAGATACCGAGATATCACAGAGAAAATAACTTAATTCAGACGGAGATCTGGACAGCAACAAAAATCAGTAATCCAAACAGGAAGTGAACACGATACGTCTCACCAACAGCAGCAGTAGCTCCCTCTAGTGGCAGGAGTGGCAAACAAGAATCTCAGCGTTCTACTGGCTCCTTATCAGGCTTTACCATGAGAAAAATCTCTCAGTATGTTCGTATGAGGCCTGAACTCACCTTTTTAGGAAATGTCTTCTTCTGAAAATCTCCTTCTAATATTTACCTTCTCCCTTAGGTGGACATCTGGTCTCTGGGGATCATGGTGGTGGAGATGGTTGATGGTGAGCCTCCATATTTCAATGAAACGCCCATCAGTGCCATGAAGAAGCTGAGGGACGAAGCAGCTCCGTCAGTCAGGAACGTGCAGAGGGTTAGAAAAACACAACACCAGCGCATGTTGAGCTTTGCTATCTTCCTGGGACTTTGCAGTTCAGTTGAGAACTGCAAAGAGAACTGCTGGCAGGGAGTCAGACACAGCGCTGCTGATGCAGAGCGCTATGATCACTCCTCTGAAACAGTTTATTAACGCCTAAATTAACTTCTAATCCAGGTGAACAATCCCTCCTTTAACGACCTACCCTTCAGAATCATAGACAGGTTTCAGATATTACAGGCTAACAATGGAACCAAACGACCCTCTTGTTGGTTTCAGTTTGCATGTCTCCAAGCAACACAAGGCCTGGTCTATACAAAGACTCAAACTCACTGCGGATCCAGACATTTGGATTGAGAAAGCTTCCTGGATGGAAGCGAAATGTCTTCAAACCTTGGAAACCAAGTCCAGTGGATTGTTTTTAAACTTTTACGGAATGACTATGACCTGGATGACTGAGAATGTTCATCAGCATAGAATAGGAAAGGAAAAATAGAAAAAGGAGAAAAGATGAAAGAAAGAGGAGATAAAAGAGAGATAATGATAAAAAACATTTTCAGTCTGCTTCATCACCTGCAAAGAGATGTAAAAACAACAGAACAACCAACAGACATGGTACGAGACATACAATAAAGTAACACCTAGATACTATCGCTGAAGTATAAGTAGGATTATTTAATCTGACATGTACTCTGTGTTACCTGAAGATCAGAAGATGGACTTCCTGTGTGGAAGTGAATCTCTGAGTACCTGGAACCAAGCACCTGTAGTTGTTTTTGAGACTGCACGAGTGCATATAAAGTTTATCCAAAGCAAAAATGCTCAATAGTGGTTGTGGAGAGCCAAAGAGGCGCCCCCCCAGAGCACTGAGTCCAGTACCGGGAGACCCAAAGCCCCAGTCGCCCAAAGGGACCAGCCCAGGAAATCCAACTCCCACCTAGGGAGGAGGAGAAACAGCCCGGAGGAAGTGCCCCAACCACCGCAACGCCGGAGCCCCCTGGAGCCGCAGGGACGAGTCCATGAGCTCCGCCGGCAGCCAGCCACCCCAAAGTGAATCCGGCCCTGGGCCCCAGGGATCCGAGGCCCCAGGGGCACCCCATTCCCCGGCAGGAGCCCAACCCGGGTCAGTTGCCAGCTAGCCCAGGAGCCAGCCAGCGGAGGGAGAGCAGGAAAGGGGGAATGGGCTCCACACTTAACGGAGACTTGAGATGTTCTTGGGAGAGGAAGCAGTTCAGACCCCAACCTGGGAAAGAAAAAAAAACTCACAGTCTCAATCATGCCTTCCCACCCTAGTGCCCCCACTCACACCACACAGACTAAAATAAAAGATTGCGGACGCACATTCACACATATTGAAGCAGAAGGATGATCAGACAGATGGAAGTCTGGACAGAACCAATGAACTGAATCCATTCAACAAGCTCAGCATCTTTCTCTCCTGCCTACAGTCACATGGACGTCCTGCCCTCCTCTGACATCACTTCCTGCTTCTATTATCAGTCAGACCAGCAGGTGGTGCTGCTCCCTCCACCTTCCACCTGTCTGTCTCTAGAAGTCAGTAAAGAGGCAACTAGAGTTGCCATATAGCTAAGGCAAATTTAACTCACGTTCTGGTCATGTAACAAATTGTGCAACTTCTGGTCCACAATTTTTCAGGTCAATTTTAAAGGCTCTCCAACCCAGTGCTGAATTGGCAATATTTGGAATTCCAGGGGAGTGAATATCACAAACACATGATTTTAAAAATGTACTGGCTTTTTCAACCCTCCTCACCGAAGAAGAATACTATAAGCTTGGAAATCAGAACACCCACCCAAGGCTTCTCTTTGGTTTAAATATCTGTTCCTTAAGTTAGAGAAGATCAAATTTAGTGTTGGACGCTCAGGCCAAAAAGAACTTGGGCCCCTCTATCATCTCCAGCCTGAAAGTCACACAGGAGCTGGCTCTGCTGTGTGGGTGCCGGTGCCCCCGGTGCCCCCGGTGCCCCCGGCCCGATGGCCTCGATGGTCCCTTGTGGTTTTGGCTGTCGACAGTGATTGTCCATCTGTACAGTTTTTAGCATCCTTGTCCTGTCCTGTGCAGTTTCTTGTTTATACCCTGTCCATGTTTTTGAGTTCTGTCTCGGCCTTCTGGGGTTTTCATGCTTCTGTTTTTTTCAGCTGTATAATTAATAAAAAAAAGAGGCAACTGGAGAGACTGAATGGTAATCAATCAGCAGGTCCTGATGGTGTCAGAGTCCTGAAGACCTGAGCAGAGCAGCTCTGTGGGATTCTACAGCACCTCTTCCCCTTTAGTTTGACCCTGGAGGCAGTTCCAGGGACGTGGAAGACCTCCTGCCTTCATCCAGGACCAAAGAAGACTCTCTTCTAGGAACTCCTCTAGAACCTTTGGAAGAACTCTTCATAAAGTGAGGAACATTATGGACAACAATGAACATCCACTTTATCACACAACAAACACCAACAGAGGGTCCTCAGTCAGAGGCTTCTCCAGATCTGATGCAAGACAGACCTCTACAGGAGATCCTTCCTGCCCACAGCTATCAGCATCTGGTTAAGAAAACACCCCCTATGAGTTACTGTGGCTTTTCATGTCCTTTAGGGATTAATAACGTACTTTGGAAATGAAATGGATTGTTTTCTACATGAGGTCCTGCTCTGTGAACCCGATTGGTGGAAATATTGGTATTGATTTTTTAATAAGAGACTTCAGGACAGAAATTAATCTTCCAGAAACTCTAGAGGGACTCTAGAGATCCATGTGGCTGAAATAGAAATAGAAATAGATTTATCAAACCACACACAGTACAGCTATACAAAAAAGACAAATGCTTCACATGTTAAATTACAATCTGCGATCTAAAGCACAAACAAACTTCTTTGCATTGGTTTACAATCATTATTTTAAGGCCAACTTTAAATGATGCTTTCTGTGTCATGATGTACAGGTGATTCTGTGGCGTAGGAGTTACCTGCTCACGTCCCTCTGTTTCCTTTCAGTTGTCTCCAGTGCTGAAAGACTTCCTGGACTGCATGTTGACCCGTGAGACGCCACAGCGCAGCGGCGCCGTCGACCTGCTGGAGCATCCCTTCCTGCTGCAGGCTGGTCCGCCCCGATGCCTTGTACCCCTAGTGGAGCAGCACCGCAAACGAATGTCGCTCTGCTGAGGGTCACTTATTCTTCTTGTGCTTCACCTGGAAGCACAAATAAAAGACAACATATCCGTGTGGGTTAAGCCCTGAGACCCAAAGGACAATATCTATGAGAGACATCTGAGCTCCCCTTAAGTCACTACCTGAGATCATACCTGAGACAGACACACCTGGACACTTGAGAGACACCGTGACACTGCAGAGACACACCTGGACACTTTACAGAAACACCTGGATACTTCAGAGACACACCTGGACACTTCAGAGACACACCTGGACACTTTACAGAAACACCTGGATACTTCAGAGACACATCTGGACACTGTCGAGAGACACACCTGGACACTTCAGAGACACACCTGGACACTGCCGAGAGACACACCTGGACACTTCAGAGACACACCTGGACACTTCAGAGACACACCTGGACACTGCCGAGAGACACACCTGGACACTTCAGAGACACACCTGGACACTTTACAGAAACACCTGGACACTTTA
>NW_024038060.1:87500-98405 GCF_016077235.1 Cyprinodon tularosa
ATGCATGGATGGATGGATGATGGATGGATGGATGATGGATGGATGGATGGATGGATGCATGGATGGATGGATGGATAGAGGGATGGATGGATGATGGATGGATGGTGGATGGATGGATGGATGGATGGATGCATGGATGGATGGATGGATGGATAGAGGGATGGATGGATGATGGATGGATGATTGATGGATGGATGGATGATTGATGGATGGATGGATGGATGGATGATGGATGATTGATGGATGGATGGATGATTGATGGATGGTGGATGGATGGATGATGGATGATGGATGATGGATGGATGGATGGATGGAAGGATGGATGGATGGATGCATGGATGGATGGATGATGGATGGATGGATGATAGATGGATGGATGGATGGATGGATGGATGGATGGATGGTGGATGGATGGATGGATGGATGATGGATGGATGGATGATGGATGGATGATGGATGGATGATGGATGATGGATGGATGGATGATCCAGATGTTCCAGTGGATCAAATCCATCCTCCTCAATGCTTAAATGATCCACACAGTAAACTTGCTGATCTTCTGACCTGCAGATGTTAAAGATCCTAAATGTCCTCCTCCTCCTCCTCCTCCTCCTCCTCCTCCTCCTCCTCCTCCTCCTCCTCCTCCTCCTCCTCCTCCTCCTCCTTCTTATTCTTCTTCTTCTTCTTCTTCTTCAGACTTTCCTTGAACGACAGGCGGCCTCTGAGCCGCCGGGGACCCAGCAAAGGACCTGAGGTCAGAGGTCAAGCTTCAGCCGTCTGTTTCTGGGTACATAGATGCCTTTATACAGGATGAGCTGAAAGTCATGGTTTCGCCTGCAAACACACCTGGAAGCAGGTGTTCTGGTAATGAACTGACTGGCCTTGAATGGGTTCAGCATTTCATCTTCCTTCAAATGAAAAATGGTTTTCTATTTTCTTTACCTTTAGGAAACATTACAGGGATCCATCTGAACTAACAATGTTTTATGATCTGATTCACATTAAAGCACATTTCATGCTGAGTGAACAGCTGCTGATCGATGAAAGGATGAATGTGAGGATAGAAAGTTCTCATCTTTGGCTTTTTAACTCTGATTCATTTTCTACGTTTGCACTTCTTCACATTTGATCAATGTGAACTTTTTTTTTACAAAAACATGTCAGAGGATGAAAGAGAGCACATCCAGTTAGTCACAGTCAGAGAAACAGGACTACACTGGAAAACAGGCCAAGCTCCAACATCTAGAAACAAAGGTGTTGATGGCAGCAGCACAGCTGATATTTCTCTCCAGGATGGAGTCACAGCCAAACAGGAACAGACCAGATGAAGCTACTATGAGAAAAAGCAGAGAGAGCAGAACGTTAGAGATTGAACTAACAGATTCTGCAGAATAGGAGAATAGAGATAGAATGAAGCAGAATGATGAAAAAGGGGTCCCTATGTCCTCCAGCAGTCTAAGCCTATAGCAGCAGAACTATAGAGATAGCTCAGGATAACCTGAGCCACTCTAACTAGAAGCTTTATCAAAAAGGAAAGTTTTAAGCCTAGCCTTAAAAGTAGACAGGGTGTCTGCCTCACAGACTAAAACTGGTAGTTGGTTCCACAGGAGAGGAGCCTGAGAACTAAAAGATCTGCCTCCCATTCTACTTTTAGAAATTCTAGGAACCACTAGTAAACCTGCAGATTGAGAGCGAAGTGCTCTGTTAGGAACATAAGGAACAATCAGATCTCTGATATCAGATGGAGCTTGGCCATTTAAGGCTTTATATGTGAGAAGGAGGATTTTAAATTCTATTCCGGATTTAACAGGAAGCCAATGAAGAGAAGCCAGGATAGGAGAGATATGATCTCTCTTTTTCATTTTCATCAGAACTCTGGCTGCAGCATTTTGGATCAGCTGAAGGCTTTTAACTACAGTTTGAAGATTAAGTGACTGACTAACCAGCTCATTTTTCAAAGACTATAACTTCTGTTTTGTCTGCATTCAGAAGCAGAAAGTTAAGAGTCATCCAGGTTTTTATGTCTTCAGACATGCCTGTAATCTATGTAATGGGTTAGTTTCTTCTGGATTATAGACAGATATAGCTGCGTATCATCAGCATAAGATATTTTGCCAGTTTGGACTTTATTTAATCTAGTTTGTGTCATGGAGATTTAGAATCTATTATTCTTCAGAGACCTTACCAAGAGGACAGCAGCATATAAAACAAATTCAAAACATTAAAATTTTTCTAAAACTCCCACATGATATATTTACACACTTTTTAGAATGTTGAACCAAATGTTTGCTGCCATGATTTCAGTGGTTTGTCGTCTGCAGGAATTAGTTTTATAAAATTTTACTCTAATAATTTTTATTACCTGCAGTCATTTATTTAAAAGCCTGTTATAGAACATATTCATAAAATCAATGACGGTCTGGGATTAAACTGGATTAATCTGGTTTCCCTGTAGATGAGGAGGGGGCACCATCTTCTAACTAGAACCATCTGAATGTCTGATCATGGATGGAAGAAGAAAGACACTCTGTTCCCGAGGTGGAGAAAATATTTTTCTAAATTAAATGGAATTAAAATGGATTCAAACAGGAAGCAGATGGATGTCCACTGATGTCCACTGATGTCCACTGATGTCCACTGATGTCCACTGATGTCCAGAGTGCTGCAGAGAAGAGGCTGCAGGCTGAATGAAGCTCCAGGCATGCAGATAAAAGCTGTCAGCTTTCTATTTGCAGACTGAAGCCTTCCTGAGATAAACAGACACCAACCCTTTAGTTCATCACCAACACTGGAGATTCTGATTAGCAGCAACGTTCCAGCTTCTTTACATACCGGCTTCTTTTCTAAGTTAAAGGAGCTTTTTAATACTTTTTATATGAATTAAATGAGCCGATCTTCCAGGTTTATCACATCCAGACACAACGGATATCTGGATAAAGGTTAATATATGAATTTTGGTGCAGCTCAGGTACAAATTTGGCAAAATAAAAAAAAAAATGTGAGGAAGCAAGAAGTGACACTTGGCTTTAAAATAGAAACCAGTAGATAATAGAAATAACTATTGAAAGACGTGTATTACCAGGTTGCTCACATCCTTTGGATTTAATGAAATACATGGAAACGTGAAACAATCCAATAATGACTTAATAGAGTTAGAAGCTTCTTTTAAGCTTTTTCACATGACTTTACTGCTGAAATGCAGAAACTATCCAGGGAAACTGTCCACTTTTATTTATTTTATGTTTGATATTTACAGTCTAGATCAGGGACGTTCATAACAGCTAAACTTAAAGCACAGCTGCATTAAATCCTCTCTGAACACTGATTCATTCTGTATTTATCAGCTAATAAAACAAACTGCAGGAAGAAGAGCCTGAAAGGCTTCAGCAGCTTACATTTTGAGAGAAGATCTAAGAGCTGCTAACAACACAAAAGCTCCATCTTTAAAAAGCCAAAGAAGATTCCCAGATAATATGTTCAACTACAATAAAGATTATTTAGTGAAAGAAGTGGAGCAGCAGCAGACTCTTTGGTCGCTGGAGGAGATGTTTGAAAGGCACTCTGAGGAGGACTGATATGAGCAAACAGATAAGAGGCAGTGCATCTTTGCTTTTCCTAAAATGGACTGCAGCAGCCAAAGGTCCAGGATCTGCCCTCAGGGTGTCTTCATGGACATATATAGTCCAGCAGCGGTTTTAGCCATCAGATGTTTCCTAGTTTGGCTCAAAGAGAGCATTTAAAACTGCTTTCCTCTTCAAAACAGCATCAGTTCTCCAGGGAGGACTGGAAGAGAAGCACATTATTCATTGACGTGTTGGTCTGTCTAGGCTGAACCTTCCTCGTCCACCATGGGTGATGCTCTGATGGCAGAGTTTGGAAAGGCTGCTCCTTTTCTGAGGAAGTCAGACAAGGAGCGTCTGGAAGCTCAGACTAGACCTTTTGACATCAAGACCGAATGTTTTGTTGTTGATGATAAAGTAGAGTTCATGAAAGGACAGATCCTCAGCAAAGAAGGAGGCAAAGTGACTGTCAAGAAGGAGGATGGGACAACTGTGACGGTGAAGGAGACAGATGTTCATCCCCAAAACCCGCCAAAGTTTGATAAAATCGAGGACATGGCTATGTTTACGTTCCTTCATGAGCCGGCGGTGCTATTTAACCTCAAAGAGCGTTACGCTGCATGGATGATTTACACCTACTCTGGGCTATTCTGTGTCACTGTCAACCCATACAAGTGGCTCCCCGTCTACGACTCCGAGGTGGTGGCAGCCTACAGGGGTAAGAAGAGGAGTGAAGCTCCCCCTCACATCTTCTCCATCTCTGACAATGCCTACCAGTACATGCTGACCGACCGGGAGAACCAGTCCGTCCTCATCACCGGAGAATCTGGGGCAGGAAAGACTGTTAACACCAAGAGGGTCATCCAGTACTTCGCCAGCATTGCAGCAGTTGGAGGCGGGGCCAAAAAAGACAGCAGCAAAGGGACCCTGGAAGATCAAATCATCCAGGCAAACCCAGCACTGGAGGCCTTTGGCAACGCCAAAACACTGAGAAATGACAACTCGTCTCGCTTTGGAAAATTTATCCGAATTCATTTTGGCACAAGTGGTAAACTGTCGTCAGCTGACATCGAGACGTACCTGCTGGAGAAGTCTCGTGTAACTTTTCAGCTAAAGGCTGAAAGGAACTACCACATCTTTTACCAGATCCTGTCCAATCAAAAGCCTGAGCTGTTGGATCTGCTGCTTATCACCAATAATCCATACGACTACTCGTACATCTCCCAAGGAGAGGTAACAGTCGCCTCCATCAACGACTCAGAGGAGCTGATGGCCACTGACAGTGCCTTTGATGTTCTAGGTTTTACCCCTGAAGAAAAAATGGGTGTCTACAAACTGACCGGTGCCATCATGCACTACGGCAACATGAAGTTTAAACAGAAACAGCGAGAGGAGCAGGCAGAACCCGACGGTACTGAGGCTGCAGATAAATCCGCTTACCTCATGGGCCTCAATTCTGCCGACCTCATCAAAGGGCTGTGCCATCCCAGAGTCAAGGTCGGGAACGAATACGTTACCAAGGGCCAAAGCGTTGACCAAGTCTACTACGCCATCGGAGCACTGGCTAAGTCTGTGTATGAGAAGATGTTCAACTGGATGGTGGTTCGGATCAACCAGTCGCTGGACACTAAGCAGCATCGTCAGTACTTCATAGGAGTGCTGGACATTGCTGGTTTTGAGATATTTGATTTTAACACATTTGAACAGCTGTGCATCAATTACACAAACGAGAAACTGCAACAGTTTTTCAACCATCACATGTTTGTCCTTGAGCAAGAAGAGTACAAGAAGGAGGGGATTGAATGGGAGTTTATCGACTTTGGGATGGATCTTCAGGCCTGTATCGATCTGATTGAGAAGCCTTTAGGAATCCTTTCAATTCTAGAGGAAGAGTGCATGTTTCCCAAAGCCAGCGACCAGACCTTTAAGGCTAAGCTTTATGATAATCATCTAGGCAAGAACAAGATGTTTGAGAAGCCAAGGGCAACCAAGGGGAAATCAGAGGCTCATTTTGCCCTGGTTCACTACGCTGGCACTGTTGATTACAACATTGGTGGTTGGCTGGTCAAGAACAAAGACCCTCTAAATGAAACCGTGGTTGGTCTTTACCAGAAATCCTCTCTGAAGCTGTTAAGTCTGCTGTTTTCAAGCTACTCAGGAACTGACGGCGCAGAAAAAGCAGGTGGCAAAGGAGCCAAGAAGAAAGGTTCTTCCTTCCAGACAGTGTCTGCTCTTCACAGGGAAAACCTGAATAAGCTGATGACCAACCTGAAGACCACCCATCCCCACTTTGTCCGCTGTCTGATTCCGAATGAAAGGAAAACTCCAGGGGCCATGGACAACTGCCTTGTGATGCACCAGCTCCGGTGTAATGGTGTTCTGGAAGGCATCAGAATCTGCAGGAAGGGGTTCCCGAACAGGGTGCTCTACGGTGACTTTAAGCAGCGCTACAGAATCCTGAATCCCTCTGCCATCCCAGAAGGCCAATTCATCGACTGTAAGAAGAGTGCTGAAAAGCTGCTGGGATCCCTTGACATTGACCACACACAGTACAAGTTTGGACACACAAAGGTGTTCTTCAAAGCCGGGCTGCTGGGAACCCTGGAGGAGATGCGAGATGAGCAACTCTCTCGGATCATCACCAGGATTCAGGCTAATGCCAGAGGGCTGCTGATGAGGGAAGAGTTTGCCAAACTGGTGGAACGCAGAGATGCCCTGATGGTTATTCAGTGGAACTTAAGATCCTTTCTGGGTGTGAAGAACTGGCCCTGGATGAAGCTGTTTTTCAAGATAAAACCCCTTTTGAAGAGTGCAGAGGCAGAGAAAGAGATGGCCAACATAAAGGATGAATTCAAAAAGGTGAAGGAAGCACTGGAGAAATCAGAAACACGGCGGAAGGAACTAGAAGAGAAAATTGTGACTCTTCTTCAAGAGAAGAATGATTTGACTCTGCAGATACAGTCTGAACAGGACACCCTGACAGACGCTGAGGAACGCTGTGAACAGCTGATTAAGAGCAAAATTCAACTGGAGGCCAAACTGAAAGAGATGAATGAAAGACTAGAAGATGAGGAGGAAGTGAATGCTGATCTTACAGCTAAGAAGCGCAAGCTTGAAGATGAGTGCTCTGAGCTGAAGAAGGACATCGATGACCTAGAGCTAACTTTAGCCAAGGTAGAAAAGGAGAAGCATGCTACAGAGAATAAAGTTAAAAACCTCATGGAAGAGATGGCTTCCCAGGATGAAAACATCCTGAAGTTGACCAAAGAAAAAAAAGCACTGCAGGAGGCCCACCAGCAGACACTGGACGACCTTCAAAGTGAAGAAGACAAGGCCAACAGTCTGACCAAAGCCAAAGCTAAGTTGGAACAGCAGGTAGATGATCTGGAGGGCTCCCTGGAACAAGAGAAGAAAGTCAGAATGGACCTGGAGCGCTCAAAGAGGAAGCTGGAGGGTGACCTGAAACTGAGCCAGGAAACCCTGATGGACTTGGAGAATGACAAGCAGCAGCTGGAAGAAAAACTAAAGAAAAAGGACTTTGAGGTCAGTCAAATAAACTCAAGACTGGAAGATGAGCAGATTGCTTCAGTTCAGCTCCAGAAGAAGATGAAAGAAAACCAGGCAAGAATTGAGGAGCTGGAGGAAGAGCTGGAGGCTGAGCGTGCAGCGCGGGCCAAGGTGGAGAAGCAGCGCTCAGATCTTTCCCGTGAGCTGGAGGACATCAGTGAACGTCTGGAGGAAGCCGGAGGGGCCACATCTGCTCAGGTGGAGTTAAACAAGAAGAGAGACGCTGAATTTCAGAAGCTGCGCAGAGAGCTGGAGGAGTCGACTCTACAGCATGAAGCTACCGCTGCCACCCTGAGGAAGAAACATGCTGACAGTGTTGCTGAACTGGGAGAACAGATAGATAACCTGCAGCGTGTGAAGCAGAAACTGGAGAAGGAGAAGACAGAGCTCAAACTGGAGCTGGACGACTTGGCCTCAAACATGGAGAGCATCGTCAAAAACAAATCTAACATAGAGAAAACGTGTCGCACCATGGAAGACAACATGAACGAGTACAAAAGTAAATACGAGGAAGCTCAGCGAAGTGTCAATGACTTGACCACTCAGAAGGCCAAACTGCTAACTGAGAATGGAGAGCTAGGACGTCAGCTGGAGGAGAAGGAGTGCTTGATTTCTCAGCTGACCAGAGGAAAGAACTCCTACAACCAACAGGTTGAAGATCTGCGCAGACAACTAGAGGAGGAGGTAAAGGCCAAAAATGCTCTGGCACATGCTCTACAATCCGCTCGCCATGACTGTGATCTGCTTCGGGAACAGTTTGAGGAGGAGCAGGAAGCCAAGGCGGAGCTACAGAGAGCTCTGTCTAAGTCCAACACAGAAGTATCCGCCTGGAGAACCAAGTATGAGACTGATGGAATCCAAAGAACAGAGGAACTTGAAGAAGCAAAAAAGAAGTTGGTTCAGAGACTGCAGGAAGCTGAGGAGGCAATCGAGGCGGTGAATGCAAAGTGTTCATCTCTGGAGAAGACCAAACACCGCCTTCAGAATGAGATTGAAGACCTCATGCTGGATCTGGAGAGATCTAACGCTGCATCTGCTGCCCTCGACAAAAAACAAAGAACCTTTGACAAAGTCCTGGCAGAATGGAAGCAAAAGTTTGAGGAGTCACAGTCTGAACTGGAAGCCTCTCAAAAGGAAGCTCGTTGTCTGAGCACTGAACTCTTCAAATTGAAAAATGCCTACGAGGAATCCCTGGATCAACTGGAGACAATGAAGAGAGAGAACAAGAACCTTCAGGAGGAGATTTCTGACCTGACTGAGCAGCTCGGAGAGGGCGGCCGCAGCGCCCACGAGCTGGAGAAGATCCGAAAGCAGCTTGAACAAGAAAAGGCTGAACTGCAGTCTGCACTGGAAGAGGCGGAGGGTTCCCTGGAACATGAAGAGACCAAGATCCTCCGTGCTCAGATGGAATTTAACCAAGTGAAGGCTGAAATAGAGCGTAAGCTGGCTGAAAAAGATGAGGAAATGGAGCAGGCCAAGAGGAACTACCAAAGAATGTTGGAGTCTCTTCAATCCTCTCTGGAGTCTGAAACCAGGAGCAGAAATGAAGCCTTGAGGATCAAAAAGAAGATGGAGGGTGACCTCAATGAGATGGAAATCCAGCTGAGCCAAGCCAACAGGCAGGCAGCAGATGCCCAGAAACAGGTCAAGACCCTTCAGGCTTTCCTAAAAGATGCTCAGCTCCAGCTGGACGACGCACAACATGCCAACGATGACCTGAGAGAAAACATGGCTTTGCTGGAGCGGCGCAGCAATCTCATTCAGGCTGAGCTAGAGGAGGTGAGGGCGGCCCTGGAGCAGACCGACAGGAGTCGTAAACTAGCAGAACAGGAACTGACAGATGCAACAGAGCGGATGCAGCTGCTGCATTCCCAAAACACCAGCTTGATCCATCAGAAGAAGAAGCACGAGGCAGATCTCCTCAGCCTGCAAAACGAACTGGAAGACGCCATACAAGAAAACCGCAATGCTGAGGAGAAAGCCAAGAAGGCCATTACTGATGCAGCCATGATGGCCGAGGAGCTCAAAAAGGAGCAGGACACCAGCGCCCATCTGGAGCGAATGAAGAAAAACATGGAACAGACGATCAAGGACTTGCAGCACCGTCTGGATGAAGCAGAGCAGCTCGCCATGAAGGGCGGCAAGAAGCAGCTCCACAAGCTGGAGGCTCGCATCAAAGAGCTGGAGAACGAGTTGGAGGCAGAGCAGAGGCGAGGAACCGAGTCCATTAAGGCGGTTCGCAAATACGAGCGCCGCATCAAGGAACTCACCTACCAGACGGAGGAGGACCGCAAGAACATGGCACGCCTGCAGGATCTGGTGGACAAGCTTCAGCTGAAGGTCAAGTCCTACAAACACACAGCTGAGGAGGCAGAGGAGGCGGCAAACGCCAACATGGCCAAACTCCGCAAGCTGCAGCACGAGCTGGAGGAGGCAGAGGAGAGAGCGGACATCGCAGAGTCGCAGGTCAACAAGCTGAGAGCCAAGAGCAGGGATGGATCCTCCAAGAAAAGCTTGGATGACTGAGGAGGTCTGGGTGAGTTCTTCATGCTGCAGCGGCTCAGATTCTCAACAACCACCCAGACCTTGAAGGTCCAGACCCTGAAGGTTTCAGGGTCTTCAGGTCAGGATCCAGACCTTCAGGGTCCAGACCTGAAGACCCTGAAACCTTCAGGGTCTTCAGGTCTGGAGCTTCAGGGTCCAGACCTTCAAGGTCTGGGATTATTTAACGCTGAGGGATTAAACCAAAACACAGTGATAAAATGAGGAGTGCATTCATGTTTTCTTTGTCAGTGTTTTAATTCAAACATAGATATTCGTCTCTCAAACTAATCACTCAGTTCTTATCCTCAGGATTTTAATTCAATTGATTGAAATAATTTCTGCTCAGATTAGAAAACAGGAAGTGCAGCCATGAATCCATATTCAGATCCAGATTAATCCAGAAGCATTTCAGTTGCCATAGAAACACAGCATCCCTTCAGGTTTCTGATTCTGCTGACAGACTCTAAATCTGTTTCTTCTATAGGTTCTGGTTCTGGACGTCTGGTAGCGAACCCGCCACGCCTCTGATCTCTACAACCTTCCTGCTGACAAATAAAAACTGTGTTTGATGTGGAAATGATGCTCAGCTGCTGTAATGACCTGTTAGGATATGTTGCTTTTCCATCAAACCTTCCAGCATTTAGCTTCAAACTCTATGCTGTGATTCTATATAGATATATACACACAGTGTGCAGTTCACATGTTTCTAGATCTATAACATAAATTATTTCATCATCATGACTGTAGATTTTGATCAACATTTCACCAAATTTTAACCCTTTGCATGTAGGTTGTTATAAATGTTTATGTTTGTAGGAATCATTGAAGCGACTGAAGCCACCAGATTTAGAGCCGAGATGTTTGGTTCAGCAGACGCCATGTTGATGCTGAGTGGCTTTGATTTGATCTTCTAAGCTCTGTAGACTCTGTAGACAGATGAGAATAAAAGCTGATGAGAACGGCTCTTTCTCTGCATGTAAATCAATCACTGACTCATTTATGAAGGCAAAGCCCGGAATTGATAAAAACAGATTTCCTATTGGTTCCTCAGGCCCACTCTGGGCCACCAGTACGGGTCAGGAGGTTCTGGAGACCCAGATGGTGGCTGAGGGGACCTGAACCCACAACATCACTTCATTTGAAACTTGATCATAGATCTATTTTATCAGATCCAAAGTGCAGTGATCTATGCTGACAGCTCGGCCCACTGAGGATGACGAGCAGCTGAAAGCCT
>NW_024038061.1:0-97461 GCF_016077235.1 Cyprinodon tularosa
ACCCAACGTCTTTGTCGCTTTTCATTTTCTAGCCCATTTTCCCAGTATTTTGCCCAGTATTGATGTAAAAAACATATTTGGCACAGTTTGGTGACATTTATGGATAAATGTGTCAAAATGGCCTCTCCGCCTAAGAAATTTCTCACTAATACCATTCTAAAATAAATATGATTCATCTGATTGAGTCCAAATTTGGTATATTTTTACACAACATTTAGATTTGAAAGTCTGTAATACTTTTTTGTGCTATAAATAATATTTTGGTAGTGTTTTGCAATGTTTATTTCAAAGAAAATTTTGGCGAGGTCCAAAAATCTAAAATATTTTGTATTTTGTCCCTAATATTTCAGGCAGGGTTAAAGCTACAATGGTGTTGACACCAGAAAACCATTCTATGACATCTTATCTTTACAGACGTACCAAAAGTTTCTTCTTAAATCTAATAGCTTTGAGGCTATAAGTGATTTACTTTTGTGTATTTTTGTCAGGCAGAAATTTATTTATACCCCCTTAGGGTGTAAGAGGTTAGTGTGGCGACTAGAAGAAGCAGGCAGAGGCCGGTTGGTTTAGACTTTGGTGGAACGTTGGCTAAAGCTTTGCTGAATGTTTCATGGCTCTGCAGAAAGTGACTGAAAAATAACAATCTGTTTTCTAGACAGTTTATTTTATAAAATCCTGTCGGCTGAGAATGTCTGACTTTCATTTGTTCGTTTTCACAGAGGTTTGATTTATTCTTCCCTTTCTATTTATTTTTTTATTGTTTTTTTCTGATTCTTGTTTTTTTTCTTTGATGCTGGAAAATAAATCAAGACAATAACTCATGCAAAAAGTTGTGAGTATGAATCTGGTTTGTTCCTGCTGCATGTCAGTGCGCCGCTGAGCAAGTCGCTCGTTCTGTGGATGATTGGAGACGCGTTGGGGGGGTGAGAGCGGCTCCACTTTATTCATAATTCTCACTGCTGTTTACTGAGCAAATGGAACAGGATCCCAGCCTCATCAAAAGGACTGCATCACCTGTGTGATGATGTAAGAGGCAGCTGTCATGGCTGACCAGGTAAAGGAGGCTCTCTGTCCCACATTCCCTCCATTCTTTCCTTCCTGAAGGAGCTGATTGGTGAATCTCCCACCGACAGCTGATGTTTGATTATTGCATTTATATAAATGTGAAGTTTGAAATATTTTCCTGTGTGATAAATTCCTTCGACTGGCATGTTCAAAGGAAAGGCGTCTAAATCCGTACGTATGATCATGGCTTCATACATCCCATCACGGTTTGTCTTAATGAAAGAGGCTCCAGGTGAGAAGGATGCTGATGCAGGCAGAAGCAACTGAAGCCAGAATGAAAACATATCAAAGATCAGATGCAGAGTAAAGAAACAGGATTTCTGGTTTGATGTAGTGAGAGAAACACTGTATGGCTTCATGGCTGAGACTCCAGTGCTGGAGCTGCAGGAAGTTCTCCGTCCAACAGGATCAGCTGTCTGCTGAGGGTTTCTCTGGCTTCACCTGGTCTCTGCTGGCTGGTGACTTCATACTGTAGCAGCCATTCAATATAGCCAAACGCCAGCAAAATCCCCTCCAGCTTCCAGCCACTGCAGTGACCCCCCCTCTTGCATATTTTTTACTCTGACTCCACCCTTTCACTGATTTACAAGGTCTGACAAGGAGGTGGCGCTTCTCTTTAGATCTTAATGTCCACAAATCATGACAGAAAAAAAATTTTAGTACAAAGATTGATGTTTAAATAGGAATTGTAGGGGACCAGCCAAGAGCCAGCCAAAGACCAGCCAAGGACCAGCCAAGGACCAGCCAAGAGCCAGCCAAGAACCAGCCAAGGACCAGCCAAGGACCAGCCAAGAGCCAGCCAAGGACCAGCCAAGGACCAGCCAAGAGCCAGCCAAGGACCAGCCAAGAGCCAGCCAAGGACCAGCCAAGAGCCAGCCAAGAACCAGCCAAGAGCCAGCCAAGGACCAGCCAAGGACCAGCCAAGGACCAGCCAAGGACCAGCCAAGGACCAGCCAAGAGCCAGTCAAGGACCAGCCAAGAGCCAGCCAAGGACCAGCCAAGGACCAGCCAAGAGCCAGCCAAAGACCAGCCAAGCACCAGCCAAGGACCAGCCAAGAGCCAGCCAAGAACCAGCCAAGGACCAGCCAAGAGCCAGCCAAGAGCCAGCCAAGGACCAGCCAAGAGCCAGCCAAGGACCAGCCAAGGACCAGCCAAGGACCAGCCAAGAGCCAGCCAAGGACCAGCCAAGAGCCAGCCAAGGACCAGCCAAGAGCCAGCCAAGGACCAGCCAAGGACCAGCCAAGGACCAGCCAAGAGCCAGCCAAGGACCAGCCAAGGACCAGCCAAGGACCAGCCAAGAGCCAGCCAAGGACCAGCCAAGAGCCAGCCAAGGACCAGCCAAGAGCCAGCCAAGGACCAGCCAAGGACCAGCCAAGGACCAGCCAAGGACCAGCCAAGGACCAGCCAAGGACCAGCCAAGAGCCAGCCAAGAGCCAGCCAAGAGCCAGCCAAGGACCAGCCAAGGACCAGCCAAGGACCAGCCAAGGACCAGCCAAGAGCCAGCCAAGGACCAGCCAAGGACCAGCCAAGGACCAGCCAAGAGCCAGCCAAGGACCAGCCAAGAGCCAGCCAAGGACCAGCCAAGAGCCAGCCAAGGACCAGCCAAGGACCAGCCAAGGACCAGCCAAGGATCAGCCAAGGACCAGCCAAGGACCAGCCAAGGACCAGCCAAGGACCAGCCAAGGACCAGCCAAGAGCCAGCCAAAGACCAGCCAAGGACCAGCCAAGGACCAGCCAAGGACCAGCCAAGGACCAGCCAAGAGCCAGCCAAGGACCAGCCAAGAGCCAGCCAAGGACCAGCCAAGAGCCAGCCAAGGACCAGCCAAGGACCAGCCAAGGACCAGCCAAGGACCAGCCAAGAGCCAGCCAAAGACCAGCCAAGGACCAGCCAAGAGCCAGCCAAGAACCAGCCAAGGACCAGCCAAGAGCCAGCCAAGAGCCAGCCAAGGACCAGCCAAGAGCCAGCCAAGGACCAGCCAAGAGCCAGCCAAGGACCAGCCAAGGACCAGCCAAGGACCAGCCAAGGACCAGCCAAGAGCCAGCCAAGGACCAGCCAAGGACCAGCCAAGGACCAGCCAAGGGCCAGCCAAGGACCAGCCAAGAGCCAGCCAAGGACCAGCCAAGGACCAGCCAAGAGCCAGCCAAAGACCAGCCAAGGACCAGCCAAGGACCAGCCAAGAGCCAGCCAAGAACCAGCCAAGGACCAGCCAAAGACCAGCCAAGGACCAGCCAAGGACCAGCCAAGAGCCAGCCAAGAACCAGCCAAGGACCAGCCAAGAGCCAGCCAAGAGCCAGCCAAGGACCAGCCAAGAGCCAGCCAAGGACCAGCCAAGAGCCAGCCAAGGACCAGCCAAGGACCAGCCAAGAGCCAGCCAAGAACCAGCCAAGGACCAGCCAAGAGCCAGCCAAGAGCCAGCCAAGGACCAGCCAAGAGCCAGCCAAGGACCAGCCAAGAGCCAGCCAAGGACCAGCCAAGAGCCAGCCAAGGACCAGCCAAGGACCAGCCAAGGACCAGCCAAGAGCCAGCCAAAGACCAGCCAAGGACCAGCCAAGAGCCAGCCAAAGACCAGCCAAGGACCAGCCAAGGACCAGCCAAGGGCCAGCCAAAGACCAGCCAAGGACCAGCCAAGAACCAGCCAAGGACCAGCCAAGAGCCAGCCAAAGACCAGCCAAGGATCAGCCAAGGACCAGTTAAGGACCAGCCAAGAGCCAGCCAAAGACCAGCCAAGGACCAGCCAGGAGCCAGCCAAAGACCAGCCAAGGACCAGCCAAAGACCAGCCAAGGACCAGCCAAGAACCAGCCAAGGACCAGCCAAGAGCCAGCCAAAGACCAGCCAAGGATCAGCCAAGGACCAGCCAAGGGCCAGCCAAGAACCAGCCAAGGACCAGCCAAGAGCCAGCCAAGGGCCAGCTAAGAGCCAGCCAAGGACCAACCAAGGGCCAGCCAAGAGCCAGCCAAGGGCCAGCCAAGAGCCAGCCAGGGACCAGCCAAGAACCAGCCAAGGACCAGCCAAGAGCCAGCCAAAGACCAGCCAAGGACCAGCCAAGAGCCAGCCAAAGACCAGCCAAGGACCAGCCAAGAACCAGCCAAGGGCCAGCCAAGAGCCAGCCAAGGGCCAGCCAAGAGCTAGCCAGGGACCAGCCAAGAACCAGCCAAGGACCAGCCAAGAGCCAGCCAAAGACCAGCCAAGGACCAGCCAAGAGCCAGCCAAAGACCAGCCAAGGACCAGCCAAGAACCAGCCAAGGACCAGCCAAGAGCCAGCCAAAGACCAGCTAAGGACCAGCCAAGAGCCAGCCAAAGACCAGCCAAGGACCAGCCAAAGACCAGCCAAGGACCAGCCAAGAACCAGCCAAGGACCAGCCAAGAGCCAGCCAAAGACCAGCCAAGAGCCAGCCAAGGACCAGCCAAGGACCAGCCAAGAGCCAGCCAAAGACCAGCCAAGGACCAGCCAAGAACCAGCCAAGGGCCAGCCAAGAGCCAGCCAAGGGCCAGCCAAGAGCCAGCCAGGGACCAGCCAAGAACCAGCCAAGGACCAGCCAAGAGCCAGCCAAAGACCAGCCAAGGACCAGCCAAGAGCCAGCCAAAGACCAGCCAAGGACCAGCCAAAGACCAGCCAAGGACCAGCCAAGAACCAGCCAAGGACCAGCCAAGAGCCAGCCAAAGACCAGCCAAGGATCAGCCAAGGACCAGCCAAGGGCCAGCCAAGAACCAGCCAAGGACCAGCCAAGAGCCAGCCAAGGGCCAGCCAAGAGCCAGCCAAGGGCCAGCCAAGGACCAGCCAAGGACCAGCCAAGGACCAGCCAAGGACCAGCCAAGGACCAACCAAGGGCCAGCCAAGGACCAGCCAAGGAGCAGCCAAGGACCAACAAAGAACCAGCCATGGACTAGCCAAGGACCAAACAAGGACCAGCCAGGAACGAGCCAAGGACCAAACAAGGACCAGCCAAGGGCCAGCCAAGGACCAGCCAAGGACCAACCAAGAGCCAGCCAAGGGCCAGCCAGGAGCCAGCCAGGGACCAGCCAAGGGCCCATCAAGGAAATAGGGGAAATGTTGAATGGCTGCTACTGTACCTGAAGGAAAAGCAGAAACTAGAACCTGCAGACTTCCAGGCCTCCGGATGCTCCTCATCAGGTAACGAGTGTCTGAGGGAACCTTTCTCTCCATAACAGGCTTCCCTGGTGCCTTCAGGAATGTACCGAACGCAGCCGGCTTAGCCTGGGAGCAATTTATGACTGTCACCTCGTACATCTTTGGAGGGAACCTTTAGTCAATTATGCCGCTTTGTTTTCTGCGCTGAATGCTTTATTAAAGCATGCCCCATTCTTCCAGCAGTAAAAGGAAAGATCTGGTGTTTTATCCTGTTCATGTTCTCCTATATCAGCACCAGACATGAGAGGCAGACTAAAGAGGAGAATAATACGCTGACAGACGAGACATAATGAGTGGAGGCTGAACAAAGCACTAATCAAGTGTCCTACTTGGAAAATGTCAGCGTGCAGAAGAAGGCCTCTTTGTAAGGAGACCAAACAGGTGCATGAATGGTTGACAGCAGTGGGCAGATGTCAGCATATTTAGCAGCTTCAACACTGTCTGGTCATGTCAGATCAAAGTGCTGCGCTGCAAACATGAAGGAACCTCCCCTCATTGCTGTAAATCCTGCCGTTTTTAGCCCCGCAGGACGTTTCTAAAGCCTCAGAATGAAACTGTTGATGTTGTTCATCACAATCCAAACGCAAGGAAACAGAAATGATGAGTAACCGTTTTATAAACTCTCCATTAGCCCTGTAATCATCTCCCTTCTTCTCTCATGCAGCAGAATGAAGAGGTGCGACACTGAAGCCAAATGAGGCCACAGATGTTGACTCATCATATTAAGCGTTAACGACCCTCTCCACTCCCTGTGTCTGATCTCTCACAGGGGATCTGGCTTCAGATGATGAGCTGCTGGAAATCTCATCCATCTCCAGACAGAGGGCCGGGGTGTACCAATGCACGGCAGTCAATGATATCGACACAGACGTACAGACTGTAGACATCACCGTCAACTGTGAGTCCATTCCTTCTTCTCTCATTTACATTATTAATGATGTTTAAACTGGGCTTGACAGAAGTCACACTCTGGCTCTTTAAGCAGATGAGACCATTGCTCCCAGTGATTAACCTCCACTTACTGGGCAGCATGTGACCTTCTAGACAGAGCTTTGTCTCTTTAGATTCTCTGTAAGGACGGAGTTAGAATCACTTATCCAGGCTCAGGTAGCATCCTTTATCTCATCAGCTGAAACATTGCAATGATGTTTCACTTGTTTAAGGACAGCACACCTGGATTACCGTCAGACTGCAATATGTGCTCAGTGTTAATGTAGCCTAATGCTGCGTTCACATCAAAGTTTCAAAAATGCGTAAACCTGAAAATCTGGACGCTCGATCAATCTGTGTTCACGTTACTTTGACGTTTCAACGCTCTGGTCGTTTATCTGCTGTGTTCTTTAGCTTCAAGAAAGAGAGCAGTTTGGCTTTTTAAAATACGTTTTTAAAATAGTTTTAACGCATTTTTTTGTGATAAAGTCCACCTCCAAACATCCTCTGTTAATCAGAATTATAATCCCCCTAAAATCCACAGTTCTTGTTGGGAGCTCCAGACCTCCAGCATACCGCTGGGAGGCAGCGCTGGGAATCCCCGCTGGCTCTATTGTATGTAATTTCCAAACATGCAGTGACATCAACTCAGTTTGTAAATGAATTGTTATTTTAACACACATAGATGTATTTTTTAAGCATAAAATTCTGTGTGATGCTAGCATAGATTTTCCTGCCAATTTCTGTCAGGTTGTAATTTCCACCACATTGGTGGAAATTAGGCGCAACTCATAGATACACATACAAGGCCCTTGCTCTCTCACATTTTATTGATCTCATTTTATTATTACACCAAAGTGGTAATATTATAAAAAACACTTTTTTAGACAACGTTTGACATGTTTCTCACTATAATTTACATGCTAAGCATTTTGCACAACTGCAATTGATTTATTATTATTGTCAGGAAAGCGGACAGATGGATCCAGTATTCAAGAAGAGACAGTCAGTAGGAAAGTTCAAAAGGTTTATTAAATAACAAACAAAACAAAAGTGGAGCTGTGGCTCGCGGACACTGCAGGCCGGAACTTGAAGCAGGACTTTAAACTGGTCTCCTCCCTGGAGCCAGGCTTACTGGATAAAAACTGAACCTCCCCACATATTGAGCCAAAAACCCAGAGGACTCTGCGGGGGAGGAACAGTGGACGATCAGGAGACGAGACAAACTCTAAAACTCTCTTTCCACTGGCAGCTAGGATCCAGGACACGAACCATGAACTAAAACTGAAACAACAGACTGACAGAAAGACAAGAAATGATCTGGCGCTGAATGCTCAGGCTGAACTGAATATAAACCAGAGGAAACAGGTGAGGGGAATTAATTATAATTGAGGCAGGGAAGGAAGAGGGCAGGTGAGAGGAATTACTAATTAGGGAGGAGCAAACAGGCCAGATCATGACAATTATTTAATAATGTATTTATTTATCATTATTATTTACTATTATTTAATAACAATAATAATAAATTTTATTTAACAGCACCTTTCTGGACACTCAAGGTCACTTTACAGAAAATACAAAAATATAAATACAGGAACATAAAAACAGTTATGGATATGGAAAAGATATAAAATAATATTTAATAATATTATTCAATATTAGGGTTGTAAATTGAAAAGATTTTCACGATTCCGATTCCCTTTTCGATTCTATGAAACGATTCGATTCTTTATCGATTCTTTTTTCGATTCCAATTTGGGGGAAAAAGGAGAACAAACTGTTTGATTATCAGAATCCACTTTGTTTACTTAACTATTGCACAATCTTACAAACTCAACAAGATCAAGATGTCCACAGGAAATGTGAAACTGGAGTAACATCTGTGTTTAAATGAAAAATGAATACAAGAACAAACTTAATAACCAACAATGTCTAATAACAAATGATGGGATAATAACCTATTTTAAATAACAAAAAATACTAATTATAATACAGTAGCAGGGAAAATTAACAGTTCTTTTGCAGAAAGATGAGCATATCTGCTTTTTCTGGAAGGATACGGGATCTTTCAGCGCTTATGGTGTCTCCAGCCATGGAGAACACCCTCTCAGATGGGGTGGAGGAAGCCTGCACACAGAGGTAGTTTTCAGCCAGTCAGATAGCAAGGGCAGCGTATCTTGCTTGTTCCACCACCACAGTGTGGCGCTATCCCTGCAGGGGATGGAGGGCAAGCTTTTATAGAGCTGGATTTCCTGATCTACCCTCTGGGCTAAGGAAAGACGGGGCTTTGATTCACAAAGTGACCGCAGCTCGTTGTCTTCCGTACTTGCTTACTGAACGCCGTGTGCGTAACTTGCGTAAAAAACGTGACGTAAGTCGTGCTCCCCAGAGCCGGCGCTCTAGGCTCTGGTGCTGCGGGAATCAAAAAAGGAATCATTCAGCGAGCTGCCAAACGATGCCATGGAATCGGAAAATACAGAACCGGTTCTGAACAGGAACCGGTTTTCGATTCCCATCCCTATTCAATATTAATGTACTTAGTGAATTCTTGAACTGGGTGCTCCATAAAGTTTTAAAAAAGAAAGGTTTGTTTACTGTATGGTCCATTCATTGTAATTTCCACAACAACCAGTCATTTCAAACACACCATTTGTTTTTAAATAAATTGTTGCAAAATTCTAATCACTGATTAAAACCTTCTTCATAACTTAAGAGATAATGTTCTGCTTTAATTAAAAACACAAGTTTTTACACCTTGAAATGTATCTTGCTATTCCAATGCTATATTTCGGGTTATGGCGAACTTCTTGTCTTCATCACAATTAATTTACCTAATCTTTAAATGTATCTGTTTTACAATAAAGACATAAACAGTTAAAAGTAAATATGAAAAAACATTATGTGTATCATAGTATTTTAGAATAAATGACAAATATTTATATGTGATGGAAATAATATTTGTGCCAGCCGAGTTGGGAAATCTGTTAAAAAACACCAATTTGTCTTAAAATATCAGCTCTTATGAATCTTCAAACTTGACTAGTTATGCTAACCGATTACATTGTGAGAATTTATGTTATATTATACTTTTTCTCTTCAAGTTTGCAAGGCCAATAATGCCCGTTGTCATGATTTAATTAAAGATCTGACCCAAAATGCAGAAGACCAAACAGAGAGACCAGGGAAAAGTTTAACAGGTTTATTATTATAATGAGATGAGTCCAGTGCTGCTCTGAACACTGTCCAACCGGAAGTTTCCAGAAAAGGTGTCTTTTATTGAATCCAGTCTGTGTGGGATGTTCCAGTGATTGTCTTGTTTGATGGAGGGTGGACAGGTTTACCCAGAGTGCGGTTGATCCTTGGTGAACGGAGAAGCTGACTACAAGTTAGATTTCCTGCGGTACTTGAACGGGTTATTGCAGAGCTCAGCTTAGTTTGGTTCTTAGAAGATCCTTCCAGGGGAGAGAAGGTCCGAAACATCCAGTTTGCAGAATGACTTCCTGCTGAGAGGCAAAGACAAAAACAGCAAGATTAAAACTCAGGAAAACAAGAAACTCAGTTTGACTCAGCAAACTCAGCTTGGCTAGAGTACCCAAAACTGGCAAACACTCTGGCCTCGAGGTAGTGGCAGTCAGCAGCTTAAGAGCACTCCACAGGTAATGAGGCAACGAGCTGCAGGTGTGCAGGGAGACCCAATGAGGACGGGGCACCACCTGGTGGAGGAGGAGAGGAAACACAGAAACAATCCACAAAGACTGGATTCCTGACACCCGTAGTTAAAGAATCACCCATAAACAGACGATGCACGAGGAAAACATAGACTAGAGCTGCTCCTGTGAGCCTTGCATTACCGCTAGGCTCAGTTAGCCACCTGCACAGAGCAACAATCAGTTCATCTATCCTAGTTTCTATTTCTACAGAGATAGAAATGTTGTACAGTGACCAAATTATTGCATTAACACTAAAGTTAGAAGTGACCTTTTTAAAATAGATTAAATAGTGTAAACCGGCTCGTCTTATTGATGGCATGTCCCTGTTTATCGCTTCGCTCTGCCTCCTGCTGAATTTAACCTCCACCTGTTGAGAGGCAGGTTTACCTTCTATGCATTCAGCTGTTCAATTAGAGAATGCAGGATTGCATATAAAATGCTGCTGAGCCTAGAAAAGCCTGAAGACAAAGAGGTCAGAGATCAATACCAGCATCACTGGAGAAACGTTCCTGCAGGAAGGTCATCAGCAGGCGTCCTGCAATCAGAACAACCGATCATAGGTCGTCTGCTGGCGCCGGATGCCTTCATGGCCGCCGTACTGCAGAACCAGCTTTCTGAAGGCTTCCTGCTGTTTAACTGGAAACTGGAATTAAACGTCTAAAGTAAAGAAAAACAAACTACAGACATGAATCATCATCAGAGCCAGGAACTGGCCTGCTGCTTAGACTGAATAGTTTTCAGTAAAACTGCCCCACTAGTTTTATCTGTTCACATTTATTCCATGTATTTATTCATAAAAGGACTAAATGCACAAAAAAACCTTCAGTAATGCTTCCATCCATTATTTTATTTTTATTTTTTAGGTGAATGTTTTGTATAATTTCTCCTAGATATGACTGATGGTAAATCTTTGTTCTGTTGCATTATTTAACATCCTTAAATGAAGGCGTGTCTTTATTAAACAATACGCTGACAGGAGGCCATGCTAACAGGCTAACAGGCTAACTGATGGTTTTACTCTGCAGTTTGTCTGCTTTCATTTCAGCTTGTATTATTTGCTTTACTTTCATTATTCAAACATGTAATAAATAATTTCAGATTTGATGTATTAATATAAAACTGTTCCCTTAATATAATTAGTATCAGATTTTCTGTTGAGGCCATCATTTCCTTTTTTTGTGACGATAATTCTCCATCATGTCCCATTAAAGTCTGCTGCCACTGATATATTCCTGATTAGGAATCTCAGCTTTACTGACATTTTTCCTGCACTGAATGATTCTTATTGGATTTGATTTGCGGCGTTGTTTAAAGCTCAGACAGACAAAGTGAGATGAGTCTTTTCTTTCTGCTGCACATTTAGAAAAAGGTCACTCCTGTGTTATTTCATCTGGACTTGATTATTGTGGCTCTTCATTTTCAGATAAGTAGGTGAAACATCCAGACAGTCACTGATACAAAATGCCACTGCTAAGCTTTTAAATGGAAATCTTCCACATTTCTCCGCTTGTCTTCTTCTTCCTCAGTCGCCCTTTAACTCATTTTATTGATTTTTCTCCTCCTTCCTTCATAGAGAGGCACTTCCTCATATATTTAAATATTTCATCTCTTAAGAAACACATAAAATGTCTCAGTTGCTCCATAAAGTCTTTAAGCATTTTAAAGGTTTTTCTATGTGTATTTGAGACGCATTCAGGATTAGATGCAGTCTGGATTTATTATCTATATGCAGATTAATAATCTGACTGGATAAACAGTCTGGCTGATTTTAGTGGGAGATAAACTAAAGTCAGTTAAAGTTTTAAACTAAATCTATGGAAGTAAATCTGTGCCGCTGGGATTTGAATTAAAAATGGCACTGAAATTTAAATGTTGTATGTTTGTACTTACTGTTTCAGTGTTAGAATATATTCAGAACACATTTTAGACCTAAAAAAAAAAACTGTATTGTCATTATTTCTACACAGTTGAAACTTCATGTTATTTTTTCTTCAAGCTAAAAATTCACATCACTATTTCAAAGTGGTTACATTTTCAATACTTATTTTTCAGTTTAATTTTTCAGTGTTAAAAAAAATCAGCATATAAAAAAAATTCAACCTTTCAAAATTCAAACTCAATATTTTCAGCCTCCTGAGATTCAACTGGCTCTATTTCACTGTGGTGTCTAAATTCAGCGTAAAAAGGGAAGGGTTACTTCAGGTCACAGACATTAGCAATGGACTGTGGCGTCCAACACCCAGCCAATCCCGTTACGTTTTCTTAGTCACGTGACGTGACGCATGTGGCGCTCATATTGAAGGAAAAACAGCATGACGGACCCGGTCATGCAAGCTAACGCTAACTCAACGGTGAGTTTATTACTTTCATTTTTCTGTAGTTGAGTTAGCGTTAGCTTGCATGACCGGTTCCATGATGCTGGTTTTCCTTCCGTATCAAGGCACCACAACTGCTTAGTGGCATTTTTAATTCAAATCCCAGCAACACAGATTTACTTCCATATAAATCACTTGCAGGACAATTAGGCTTCCCATAAAAAAAACATACTTTTCAAATTAGTTGATCTCTGTTCAAATATTCTTTCATTTTCTAAAGTGTTCATATGTTTAGAAAGTTCTAGTTTCTATTTCTGTGGATTTGAAGCTGATGAAGGAGGAACAGCCTGCAAAGCCTCCAGCAGAGATCAGCCTCCTGAGCTCCGTCAGCTCGGAACACGCATCGGATAAATGTCCACCGGTGGACCTTTATCTGACGTCCACCGGTGGACATTTAGCCGATAAAGGTCCACCGGTGGACCTCTATTTGATGTCCACCGGTGGACGTTGGCTAAATGTTTGTTTGGAAGCCATCTGTCCAGATGTTGGTCTGATGAGCTCAGACTGAACGTCATCGATGAGCTGGAATGATCGCCTGTTTCTCCAATCCTGTGAAAAGTTCAGTTCTCTGTTTTTAGTCAAACTGCACCGAAAGAAGTGAAATTTCATTTAGTGAATTTAAAATGTGATGTTTTAACTTAAAAAAAAAAATTATGGTTTGAAACCAATAATTTCCCTTTACCTGGGATTAAAAACCTTAATCGTGGAAACAATAACTGAAACATTTAGTTTCCAGGTAAATATCTACTTCAGGTCAAAGGTAATAGAGTCACTAAAGGTTTATCGGTTCACTGCTGAATGTGACCTCATCACCTCACTGATTCAGAGTAGATGTGAGCAGCACTGCACACCATCGGCGAGGCGCCGTTCCTGCTACTGCAGTCTGCACTGCATTTTAGTTATTAGGTGAAATGTTATCATATAGAGATGATTTTAAAAACTCTGAAGCTTTTCAGGTTCTTCAGTTTGTTAAAAAACAATTTAAACTATTGAGCTTTTAAAAACCTCTAAGTTTTCAGGAATCCTTTGACCGTCATCAATATAGTTGGTGCAAAGTATCTGTACGTATTCACTATTTGAAATAAACACAGTTTTGAATGTGGTCACTACTTTATTCCAAAGTACGTTAATAATGTATGGAATGGTAAAAATGTGTATTTTCCGATTTGAAAAATAAAGTTATAACAAAGCATAAAACCTGTTTATTATCTGTTATAAATTATAATTTCACTTTTTATGAATGCAGATTCTTTCTTTGTCTGAAGCTAGAAAAACATATTTCTAATAAATCAACATTTAGACTTTAAAACCATCTGATAAATTTTATTTGAGAAAAACTAATACATTTAAGTGAAACAAAAGATTTTTTTTTTATTGTTCCAAAGTTTAGTGCAGGTTTTTCTACTTTTTAACTAAAGCAGTCATTTCTTCTTGTAATTTTCCACTGTGATAAATGAACCTGAAGCTAATCTAGATTACGTTTAAAGCTGAGCTGTGTAGCAGGAAGCTTCCCTGAACGTCTCTCTGCTGCCGACTTCTTCCAGACGCTCCGAGCGTTTCAGACGGCAGAGATGCTGGAGTGACTCTGGGTCAGAGAGGAGAGCTGGAGTGTGAGGCGGATGCTGTGCCAGAGGCAGACTTTGAGTGGTACCGAGACAACAGAAGGTAAATTATGCAAACTTTACATTTTGGAGAAGGAAATATGAGTCATAAAGTTATAATGATAAACTTTCTGCCAGTTTTACTTTAATAAGAGTAGAACATCTTTGTGTTGTTTAGGATCTTTAACGGTTTTGATGGCATGGAGATCGTCAGCAGCGGCTCCCTGTCTAAGCTCACCTTCTATAACGTCACCGATGGGGATTATGGGAACTACACGTGCGTCGCCATCAACAAGCTGGGCAGCTCAAACACCAGCTTCCTTTTGTATGGTGAGTCTATTTCTATAAAAAAAAGCTGAATGAACAGAGTCTCTTTAGTTTTCACCTTTTTTAGACCCAGTCAGTGTCCTTCAAAAGTTTTCACACCCATTGAACTTTTTGACGTTGTACTGCATTCATATCTCAGACAGTGATGTCAGGTAAAGTTTATGCAGGTTAAAAGGTTAAGATCACATTTCAGTTCTGAGTTGGTTCTGTTGGGATTTGACTAGACCACTCCACCATAGACTGAGCTTGGACTGAAGCTGGAAGGCAAACCTCTTCAGGTCTGTTGGTTCCCAGTAAATCCGGTTTTGTTTTCACCATGAAGGCCTGACGGTAGAGAAGCAGCCGAGCTCAGACACCTACAGTAGCAGCCATTAGAAATTACCCCACTTCTCTTGGCTGGCTCTTGGCTGATAATTGGCTGGTCCCTGGCTGGTCCCTGGCTGGTCCTTGGTTGGTCCTTGGCTCGTTCTTCGCCCGTCCTTGGATGGTCTTTTGCTGGTCCGTGACTGATCCTTGGCCTGCCCTTGGCTAGTCCCTTGTTGGTCCCTGGTTGGTTCTTGGCTGATCCCTGGCTGTCCCTTGGCCGATTCTTGGCTGGTCTTTGTCTGGTCCCTTGTTAGTCCTTGGCTAGTCCCTGGCTGGTCCTTGGCTAGTTCTTGGCTGGCCCTCAGCTGGTCTTTGGCTGGTCCTTCACTGATCCTTGGCTGGCCCTTGGCTGGTCCTTTTTTGGTCCCTGGCTGGCCCTTGGCTGGTCCTTTCTTGGTCCTTGGTTGGCCCTTGGCTGGTCTTTGGCTGGTCCCTGGCTGGTTCCTGGCTGGCCCTTGGCTGGTCTTTGGCTGGTCCCTGGCTGGTTCCTGGCTGGTCCTTGGCTGGTCTTTGTCTGGTCCTTTTTTGGTCCTTGGTTGGTCCCTGGCTGGTTCTTGGCTGGCCCTTGGCTGGTCCTTTCTTGGTCCTTGGTTGGCCCTTGGCTGGTCTTTGGCTGGTCCCTGGCTAGTTCTTGGCTGGCCCTCAGCTGGTCTTTGGCTGGTCCTTCACTGATCCTTGGCTGGCCCTTGGCTGGTCCTTTCTTGGTCCTTGGTTGGCCCTTGGCTGGTCCTTTCTTGGTCCTTGGTTGGCCCTTGGCTGGTCTTTGGCTGGTCCCTGGCTGGTTCCTGGCTGGTCCTTGGCTGGTCTTTGGCTGGTCCCTGGCTGGTTCCTGGCTGGTCCTTGGCTGGTCTTTGTCTGGTCCTTTTTTGGTTCTTGGTTGGTCCCTGGCTGGTTCTTGGCTGGCCCTTGGCTGGTCCTTTCTTGGTCCTTGGTTGGCCCTCAGCTGGTCTTTGGCTGGTCCTTCACTGATCGTTGGCTGGCCCTTGGCTGGTCCTTTCTTGGTCCCTGGCTGGCCCTTGGCTGGTCCTTTCTTGGTCCTTGGTTGGCCCTTGGCTGGTCTTTGGCTGGTCCCTGGCTGGTTCCTGGCTGGTCCTTGGCTGGTCTTTGGCTGGTCCCTGGCTGGTTCCTGGCTGGTCCTTGGCTGGTCTTTGTCTGGTCCTTTTTTGGTCCTTGGTTGGTCCCTGGCTGGTTCTTGGCTGGCCCTTGGCTGGTCCTTTCTTGGTCCTTGGTTGGCCCTTGGCTGGTCTTTGGCTGGTCCCTGGCTGGTTCCTGGCTGGTCCTTGGCTGGTCCTTGGCTGGTTCCTGGCTGGTCCTTGGCTGGTCCTTGGCTGGTCCTTGGCTGGTCCTTGGCTGGTCCTTGGCTGGTTCTCTACAATTCATTTTTAAACATCAATCTTTGTACTAAAATATTCTTTCTGTCATGATTTGTGGACACTAAGATCTAAAGAGAAGCGTTATCTCCCAGTCAGACGCTGTAATTCAGTGAAAGAGTGGAGTCAGAGTAAAATAATATGCAAGGGGGGGGTCACTCCAGTGCCTGGAATTTGGGGAGGATTTTGCTGGGAGATGCAGGGAAGTGGGCTGCCATTCGGCTGATGTTTTACTGGTAAGAGCCATATTGAATGGCTGCTGCTGTAACTGTTGTGTAGAAATGATGCAGAGAAGTTCAGGATGTCGCTTTCTAAAGTTAACGTTGCTTTAACTCACAGCATTGGTCTGCTGTGTTCCTTCCCATTCATCCTGTTCACTCGTCTTCTCTAAAAATTCTCTATTTATAGAAAAGCAGCTTTCATGATGAGATCAATTAAAATTTGGACTTAATCAAAGGCAGCTGGTTGTTAGCTTTCACACTAAAGGTCACTCGTTTTAAATGCATGTTTTCGTTTTAATGGGTGTGAATACTTTTTCAGTTTAATGCAAAGCAGTGAGCAGTCAGCACAGAGCTGCTGGAAGGAGTTTCTTTCTCCATGTCAGACGTAGAAAATGTCGTCAGTGTTTCTAGAGATATAATTCTAGATGCAATGATCCCTGAATGAGAATTAGCATGCAGATTGTAAGTCGGCCTCCGGGCTCCACCTGCACTTTAATAAAGTTGTTGGCAGTTTTTCAGTTTGAGCCCTTGAGGATGCGTCTGTGCAGCCAGAATATAAAACCCTGCTGCTTTTCTCCAATCATGTCTTTCCGACTTGTTTCTCTCTTGCACTTGTTTCCCTGATGTAGCGGTAATTCAGCCCACTAGCTCCACACTGTTACAAGGTTAGTATTCCTCACCTGCATGTTTATCAGCCGCTGTCAGAAAGCAGCTTCTGCATGCTGAAACAGAAAAAATAAACGGTCATTTTCACATTAGAAAAGAACAAATTCATAATCTTTCAATCCTTCATTTTGGCTCTAAAGGCCTCAGATGAGAATGATTGTGGGACTGAATTACGAAGAGGATAAACGTGAACGCTAACTGCCACGCACTGATAATGTGACTCTTTGTGAAAATGAAACCAGCTTTCATTAATCATGTTTCATCTCTTCCCTTCCCTCCTGCCCTCTGTGGGACTCTGCCTTCATTGTGATTGTTGCATGCTCCCATTGTAAGTATTCATCACCTTCTACCATTTATTATGACCTTCAGTCAGTCTGTGCATTTAGCTCTAGCTTTGAGAACCTGCTGCTTCCTGGGTTTGATCCTGCTGTAGTAGGAGGACCGGTGATGTCATGAAGGGAGACATCCTGGCCTCCATTAGCTTCTTCACAGCCTTCAGGAGCTGAAGGTCCTGATTACATCCTCTGCTCATCTAACCATGACTCAGCAAACTCACTCTAAATCCCTAAATGATCATAAATCAAAGGTGGGAAAGAAAGAAGTTTCTATTGGTCATTTCAGTCAATTTAAATACTTTTATTGAGTAAATATTAGTGAATGATCCAATCAATAATAAATATCTATATGAAAGGAAACAAAACATACAATAAGACAAATATTTTATCATCAAACATTGTAATTTTAATTTATTTTAATATTTACTTTCTCTTTTAAAAATGTATTTATTTTAGGATATAATCATTTATTTTAAAACATCATTAGCTGCTGCTGTTAGCCATCATTCTGTCCCTTAAATATTCCTTCTAAATATCTTTTATTCCATAATCTAATACTTGTTAAAGTAGAGTCTGCTTTGGTGATGCTGATAATTCCCCTCATGTGTTTGTTAACAGTTAGAATAAAGTAGCTGCTGTATAACAGTGGGGCCTTCAAACCTTCATGTTTAGGTATTTAATAAACTGATTTTCAGGCTTTCCTCTGCAGCCTTCGGTTGCTTCTGGGGAGGAAATGAAATAATCTGCTGCAGCAGAAACACGTCTGGAAAAGAAAAACAGTTCCATGTTTGAAAATGTTTACCTCATAAATAAATGCCATAATCATTGCACTAAATGTTTAAACCCACATTTTAAACATTTACAGTTATAGCTAATTGGACTGATTTTAAATAGCAAAACATAGTAGTTTATAAAGTTTTATTTTTATAGAATAGAATAAAATAGAATAGAAAATCCCTTTATTGTCCCTCAATGGGGAAATTCTGGTGTTTCAGCAGCAAAAAGATTATAGAAAAAATGGTCACATAAATGTGGACCTTAGAAAAATGTATAAGAATAATATAATAGTAAAGAGTTAAAAGGATAAACAATACAATACTGAAAAAGTTTTTAACAATTTAGAACTGTTCATCTGGAGAATTAATAACCAATATGCAGCTGTGGACATTTTTACAGTGATGGATATTTGAAAATAGCAGCAACATCAGAGATGTGCAGAATGACAGCAGCAGGTTATTTAACTGACTAAAGCCGGCCGTACACTGTGCCATTTTTTTCAGTCGTTGCACGCAGCTTCTGCTCACACTGTACTTCAACTAACCGCAGGGTTTAGTCGTACAGTGTGAGCTTACAGCTCACCATTTATGTTCAGCCCGACGCTCTGATGCGATCTACCTGCTCACACTGTGCAACTAAAAACTAGGTAGCATTCAGCTCCACAGTGAGATGGAGCTGCTTTGACTCTTCTATCTGGAAGCCAAACAAATAGAGGAATATGAAGCTCACTATAGTGAACAAGCTGCCTTGGCTATTTGTGCATTTTTGTGCTGAAAGTCCTAAAAAGAAAAGACAACGACGTATTTGGACAAAGACATGGCTGAGCAAACGTGGCTACTACAGTCTGTCAATTTGACAGAAAGAACTCCATTTCACTCATTGCCCCCCCGCCATGCTGCTGGGTTTACATCTGAGAGGAAGAAGAAGAAGAAGAATCCTTCTGTGTGCATGTGCCCTGAGCTATTTGCCCACTAAATCAAACATGTTTGATTTTCTCCCAACCTCACGGTTCCTGATTGGGAGGTGGCGTGAGAGGCTGATCGCCGCTCGTAACCCCCTGTACACTAGACCACGCACCATCAGGCTGAAAGTCTAGAGACTAGACTAGATTCTAGAGTACTCTAGGCTAGAGATCGAAAGATTCTCGCACACCTGGAAAATCGACCCAAAAATCTCACAGTGTCGCCAGGCTTAAGGTAGAAACTGCAAAATCAGCATGAATGGAAGAACTGATTGAGGTTGTTGGGAACAGTGGTGGTTCTAGAGTCTTCCAGCTGCTGGGAGGAAGGATCTGTGATAACGCTACCTGGTGCATTTAGGATGCAGCAGTCTGACACTGAAGGAGCTCTCCAGTTCACCACCAGCTTCATGCATTGGGGTGGGAGACATGATCCAACAGAGATGTTCATTTAGTTAGGATCCATCTGTTTCCCACCTCCTGCACTGAGTCCAGAGGGCATCCAATCACAGCTGGCCTTCCTAATCAGCTGATCCAGACGCTTCCTCTCAGCTACAGATAAGCCACTGCTCCAACAGACGGCTCCATACAAGATGGCTGATGCCACAACAGAGTCATAGAAGGTCTGTAGGAGCGCCCCCTGCTGTCTCCTCAGCAGGAAGACTCTGCTCTGACCTTTCTCATCCAGAGCCTCAGTGCTGGGAGTTCAGTCCAGTTTGTTCTTCAGATGAACACCTCGGTACTGAGAACCATCTTCTATGTTTTTGTAAAGTTAACAAAATATATTTTATTTCATTTACTTTGTTCGATCAAGATAATCGACTTTAAATGATTCATTTGTCAGGAAATTTTCCTTAAACAGATCATTTCTGTTTGGTTAAAAAGCTTAAATAATCCCAGCATCTGAAACTCTGTAACTGAACTCTAGCAGCACCTGTGCTCTTCCTCCTCCATCCTCATCATCAGTTCTGCATCTTCTATGTTGTAGTTTAAACCTGTAGAGATTAATCAGGTTGTTTTCCCACGATCATCAGGTCACATTTTGGCTCCTTATGGAGCTAAAAAAGCTCGTCCTAAACATCTATATTGATCTGTTGGTGACATGATGCTCCCCCGTTACTGAAGCATTATGTCCTCACCAGGCGGAAGAAAAGTAGTTCCCATCAAATGTCTGCATTTCAGCCAATTTCTTGTTAACAAACATTACTTAAAATAACTAGTATGAAAAGTATAGAATTTTGAGTTTAAAAGTTGATACTAGAGGTTAAAGTTCTGGTTTGTAAGGATCTATATTTTAGTGTCAGTCTGCAGATCCCAGTATGTGGATGCACTCGTTTAGGAGAGAGAAATTCAATGGTGCACGAGATGCATGTGTCACTCTGTCAGTGTGAGAGCTGAGCTCCCTGATGGTGACCAAAGCATAAACCCAGTGAACCCTCCATGGCTTCGCTTCATCCTTTCATCTCTTCAGGAAGAAAACTCAGCTGTTTACCAGCGATGGACGAAGTATTCAACAGCAGTACTTCAGTAAAAGTATCGATACTAAAATCTTACTCAACTAACAGGAAAAGTTACTCGGTCAAACATTTAATCAAGTTGAAGTACTAGTTCTCATTTTTATTCATAATTAAGTGTTGAAAATTAAAAATTTCATTTTCTAACATTAGAACATTTCTGTCTAATTTTCAGAGTAATTTTAAAGAACCTGTAACTTTCAGAAACCTTCTGATGTATTGATGCATAGAACCGCCTGCTATAGATTCTACACCACCTGGAAAGAACTTCAGCATTAGAAATAAGGACAGATATTTTATTAGTATTTCTAATTTAAAAACACAACAAATGATAAAATAAAAGAGAGTCTTGATTTTCCTCATTCTTCCATTATAGAATAGAGGTTAAAGGTTTAATATGTTAGAAATTATAACTGATCTGAGACTCATTCTCCTGATCAACTTGGCCTCATGGCAACAACCAACGCCTTAATGATAAACTTCTAATTAAGTTTCTCTCATCGGTGGAACATAATTAAATCTGTAAATCAGTGGCGTCCAGATTCAGTCCTTAAGGCTACTATCCGCCATGATGGATGAAAAACAGAAACAGAGGATTAGCAGAAAATCACTGAAGTAAAGATACTCAAAAAAGTACTTAAGTACAGTAATCAAGTAAATGTTCTTTGTTACTGGATGATGTTTTTGCCTTAATTGCATGTTTAAAAAAGCTTTGATCCAACAGCAGCAGAGAGAAATATCAATGATTAAAAACACTTTAAATACATTTAAAACTAAAGATAAAAGCTATGAGATCATTTTAAATATTCATTCATTTCTCACCTGAACCCAAACTACATAAATCAATCTCATTATGTGATCGGATTTATTTTCAATTCAATTCAATTCAGTTTATTTATATAGCGCCAAATTCACAACACACATCATCTCAAGGCACTTTACAGTTCAACCAGATCATACAGTCAAATTGATACAAAGTTTTCTATCTAAGGAAAACCAGTTGATTGCATTGACTCATTGACTCAAATACAATCCCTCACACTAAGCATGCTTGTAGCGACAGTGGAGAGGAAAAACTCCCTTTTAACAGGAAGAAACCTCCAGCAGAACCAGGCTCAGTGTGAGCGGCCATCTGCCGAGGCCGACTGGGGTTCAAGGAGACAGAAGCAGAGATACAAAAAGCAGCTGTAAAAGGCGGCCCCGTCCAGGAAACACACAGCCAGGCAGACGAGCTCCAAGGCAGCTCCCATGCCAGAGGACGAAGAGAACACATCCACTCAGTCACGGTCAGAGAAACAGGACCACACTGGAAAACAGGCCGATCTCCAACATCTATTAACAACGGTGTTGATGGAAGCAGCACAGCTGATGTTTCTTTCCAGGATGACGTCACAGCCAAACAGGAACAGACGAGGCAAAGCTACTCTGAGGAAAAGCAGAGAGAGCAGAAGGTTAGAGATTGAACTAACAGATTCTGCAGAATAGGAGAACAGAGAGAGAATGAAGCAGAATGATGAAATGGGGGTCCCTATGTCCTCCAAAAGTCTAAGCCTATAGCAGCATAACTATAGAGATAGCTCAGGATAACCTGAGCCACCCTAACTATAAGCTTTATCAAAAATGAAAGTTTTAAGCCTAGCCTTAAAAGTAGACAGGGTGTCTGCCTCACGGACTAAAACTGGTAGTTGGTTCCACAGGAGAGGAGCCTGAGAACTAAAATATCTGCCTCCCATTCTACTTTTAGAAATTCTAGGAACCACTAGTAAACCTGCAGATTGAGAGCGAAGTGCTCTGTTAGGAACATAAGGAACAATCAGATCTCTGATATCAGATGGAGCTTGGCCATTTAAGGCTTTATATGTGAGAAGGAGGATTTTAAATTCTATTCTGCATTTAACAGGAAGCCAATGAAGAGAAGCCAGGATAGGAGAGATATGATCTCTCTTTTTCATTTTCATTAGAACTCTGGCTGCAGCATTTTGGATCAGCTGAAGGCTTTTAACTACAGTTTGTGGACTTCCTGATAGTAAAGAATTACAATAGTCCAGCCTTGAAGTAAGAAATGCATGGACTAGTTTCTCAGCATCACCCCTGGACAGGAGATTTCTAATTTTTGCAATGTTCCTCAGATGAAAGAAGGAAATTCTAGAACCCTCTTTGATATGGGATTTAAATGACAGGTCCTGATCAAAAATAACACCAAGATTTTTTACTTTATTATCTGAAATCAGTTTAATCCCATCCAAATGAAGTGACTGGCTAATCAGCTTCTTTTTCAGAGACTCTGGTCCAAAGACTATAACTTCTGTTTTGTCTGCATTCAGAAGCAGAAAATTAAGAGTCATCCAGGTTTTTATGTCTTCAAGACATGCCTGTAATCTATGTAATGGGTTAGCTTCATCTGGATTTATAGACAGATATAGCTGGGTATCATCAGCATAACAGTGGAAATTAATCCCATGCTGTCTAATAATTCTACCAATTGGGAGCATGTATAAAGTAAAGAGAATTGGTCCTAGCACTGATCCCTGTGGTACTCCACAGGTAACCTTTGAGCGTGTTGAAGATCTATCATTAACATGAACAAACTGAATTCGATCAGATAGATAAGATTTAAACCAGTCTAGTGCTGTTCCTTTAATTCCAACAAAATATTCAAGTCTTTCTAAAAGAATATTATGGTCAACTGTATCAAATGCAGCACTAAGATCCAACAGGACGAGCACAGATACAAGTCCATTATCTGAGGCCATGAGAATATCATTAGTGACTTTCCCCAGAGCTGTTTCAGTGCTATGATGAGCTCTAAAGCCAGACTGAAACTCTTCAAAAAGTTCATTATGGTGGAAGTGATCGCAAACTTGTTTGGCAACTACTTTCTCAAGAATTTTGGATAAGAAAGGAAGATTGGATATAGGTCTATAATTGACCAAGTCATCTGGGTCAAGAGACGGTTTCTTAAGCAGAGGTTTAATTCCAGCAACCTTAAAAGCCTTTGGTACATATCCCTGTAACAGAGATAGATTAATCACATCTAAAATGGAGGAGGATATCAAAGGGAATACCTCCTTAAATAACCTGGTTGGAACTGGATCTAACATACAAGTTGAAGGCTTAGATGAAGACAATAGTTTTGCTAACTCTGAAAGTTCAACTGGATCAAAGCAGTCTAAACCCGGTTAAGATTCTATGATTACCACAGATGCTGCCCCACCCTCTAGGGACAAACCAATTGTGGATAGAGGAGTGCTAATGATCTTATTTTTAATAAGATCAATCTTATTTATGAAGAATCCCATAAAATCATTCCTGCTAAGAGCAGGTGGAATGGACGGTTCAACAGAGCTATGGCTCTGGGTGAGTTTGGCAACTGGATTAAAAAGAAATCTAGGATTATTCTTATTCTCCTCTATTAATGAGGAGAAGTATGCTGCTCTTCCTTTACAAAGGGTCCTCTTATACAGCAGTAAACTATTTTTCCAGACTAGGAAGGACTCCCGCAGGCCTGTGGAGCGATATTTTCTCTCCAGTTTCCTAGCATTTTGCTTCAAAGTACGCAGCTCTGCATTAAACCAAGGAGCAAGCTTTCTATTTTTAACGGTTTTCATTTTCAAAGGAGCTGCGTTGTCTAAGGCAATACGCAGAGAACTAGCAACCCCATCAACAAAATCATCAACCTGTGAAGGGGAATAAGCTAAGCTTTTGCACTCTGCAGCACTGCTCAGCGACACAGAGGAGAGAGAAAGTGAAGCAGATACTTTAAAATTTATAACTGCACTATCTGATAAAGATCTACTAAAATGGAACCTTCTTTTGGGGGAGGAGAACTCTGTTAAAGTAATCCTGAAGGTTATTAGAAAGTGGTCAGAGAGGACAGGGTTGTGAGATAATACTGTGTGAGTCAATGATGTTGAACTATCTGATAATAATCGCTAAAACTGAACTGTCTTTTGGGGGAGGAGAACTCTGTATGAAGAAATACTGTTATTTCTTCACATTCTATGCCGTATGTCAGCACAAGATCCAAAGTATGAAGATGAGAATGTGTGGGGCTATTCACATTTTGAACAAAGCCAATAGTGTCTAAGATAGCATTAAAGGCTGCTCTTAAGCTATCGCCTTCAATGTCAGCATGGATGTTAAAATCTCCCACTATGATGACCCTGTCAGTATTTAATACCAAATCAGAAAGGAACTCTGAAAACTCATCTAAACATTCAGAGTAAGGACCTGGTGGACGATACAAAGTTACAAAAAGAAGAGGTTTTGTTGCCTTGAAATCTGGATCAGGGAAATTAAGGGTAAAATGTTCAAAAGAGTTGTAGGTATTAACTGTTTTGGGAGTAATCAGTAAGTCAGACTGGAAGATTGTTGCTACTCCTCCTCCTCGCCCAGAACTTCTGGGGATGTGAAAATTTAAATAGCTTGAAGGAGTTGCCTCATTTATGCTCACATAAACCTCTTGCTGCAGCCAGGTTTCTGTAAGGCAAAACAAGTCAATGTGATTATCACAAATCAAGTCATTAACCAGAAGACTTTAGAGGAAAGAGATCTTATGTTAAACAGACCACATTTAATCGTTTTAACTTTCCCCCCAATTTAGTTATTTTAATTTTAATTTGATTATCATGATTTACTTCTTTGATGTGTGTTGATGTGTGTTATACCACAACTCTGCTTCCTGGTCTGCACCCTGGGTGGTCAGGGTTTTGGAGGACTAATAATGTGGCCAGATTCCTAGAAAGAACAGCTGCACCATCCAAAGTGGGATGGATGCCGTCTCTCTGAATCAGACCAGGCTTTCCCCAAAAGGATTGCCAATTATTAATGTAGCCCATGTTGTTTTCAGGACACCACCTAGACAACCAGCGGTTGAATGACGACATGCGGCTAAACATGTCATCACTGGTCAGATCAGGGAGGGGACCAGAGAAAATTACGGAGTCCGACATTTTTTTGGCAAACTTACACACCGAAGCAACACTAATTTTAGTGACCTCCGATCGGCGTAACCGGGTGTCATTACCACCAGCGTGAATAACAATCTTACTGTATTTAACCTTATCCTTAGCCAGTAGTTTCAGGTAGGATTTGATGTCGCCCGTTCTGGCCCCCGGCAAACATTTGACTATGGTCCCTGGTGTCTCTAATGCCACGTTTCTGACTATGGAGCTGCCAATCACCAGAGTGGGCTTCTCAGTGGGTGTGTCACTGAGTGGGGAAAACCGGTTAGAAACGTGAACGGGTTGGTGGTGACCAGTGGGCAGAGATCCACGACTACGCTTTCTGCGTACAGTTACCCAATCGCCTGGCTGCTCAGGCACTTTTGGAGGACAGCTACGTGGGGGGCCTACTTCAACAGCCTGAAGCCTGGATTCTAACTCTGACACCCTCGCCTCCAAAGCTACAAAAATACTACACTTATTACACATCCCATTATCACTAAAGGAGGCAGAGGAATAACTGAACATCTGACACAGAGAGCAGGAGAGAGGAGAGGAAGAAGGAAGAGTTGGAAAAGAGTCAAGGGAGGGAGAGAGAGAAGCCATAGCAATGCTAAGCTAGCGCTAGCCTAGGCTAGCTACTTCTTGCTATCAGAAATAAAACCGTGTGAAACTGACAAGTGCTCAGTAGAAAAGTGCAGCAGAAGGTGCTATGTGCTATGTGAACAGCTGCACACTCAGTTGCACACTCAGTTAATCCAAACAGGAGGATTTTACAGTAAAGACAGTAAGCAGAGATCAGGATCAGGATTAGAATCAGGAACTGGATCAGGATCAGGATTAGATTCAGGAACTGGATCAGGATCAGGAACCGGATCAGGATCAGGTTTAGATTCAGGAACAGGATCGGGATCAGAACCCGGCTCAGGATCAGGATAAGATTCAGGTACTGGATCAGGATCAGGATTAGATTCAGGAACTGGATCAGGATCAGAATCAGGAACCGGATCACGATCAGGTTTAGGTTCAGGAACCACATCAGGAACAGGATCAGGATCAGGAACCGGCTCAGGATCAGGATTAGATTCAGGTACCAGATCAGGATCAGGATTAGATTCAGGAACCGGATCAGGATTAGATTCAGGAACCGGATCAGGATTAGATTCAGGAACAGGATCAGGATTAGATTCAGGAACCGGATCAGGATTAGATTCAGGAACCGGATCAGGATCAGGATTAGATTCAGGAACCAGATCAGGATCGGGATTAGATTCAGGAACAGGATCATGATCAGGATTAGAATCAGGAACCGGATCAGAATTAGATTCAGGAACCAGATCAGGAACAAGATCAGGATCAGGAACCAGATCAGGATCAGGATTATATTCCGGAAACCGGATCATGATCAGGATTAGAATCAGGAACCGGATCAGGATTAGATTCAGTAACCAGATCAGGAGGTCACCCAGCAGAATCAGTGACTGCCTGTTTTCTTCTCCTCCCATCAGGACCGAGGGCAGTCCAGGACGGCAGCGGAGGCGCCAAGGTCGTCCATTTTCACACCTGTCTCCTCCTCATGGCATTTCTGCCCTTCCTGCTGCGTTTTTAAAGAGGACTGGATTTGAAAACTAATGTTTGGTTTTGGGGTGTGTGTGTTTGAGTGTGTGCGCACCTTTTTTTCTTTCCTACCAGAAACTTTAACTGATGCACAACAGATGATCCTGCTAAGCACTGATTTTACCCACTTAGTTCTGGTTGTTTCTCTCTTTTATTTTAACTGAACTTTTTCAATATTTTTGTCTAAATTATATAAGTTTGTGTTTTTAACTGTTATTGAAATGTCTCTATTTTATTGCAGTGGTTCTTTTATCTTTAATCCCATTGAATATTATTCTCAGCTGCATTAAAATGCAAATGTCCAGCCGGTGTGAGAGGTGAACGATAAATACCTCAAAGTGACAGAGTGGAGCTGAGAGCCAGACTTTATCTTATTATAACGTATAAATATCATCATTCAATCTGTTTGTTGCAACCAGAACTGTTTTTGACTTTAAAGTATTTTTTCTTCTCAGCGTCGATATATTATTATAATAAAATGGGAGTTGTGTATTGCTAATCTTTATTTTTTTCGTTTTCTGAGAATATTTAGTCTTGAATATGTTGAACATGAGAAAACATGGAGTTGTAATTATTTCCATCATGGATTCTTTGTTGTCTTTTCTTCTCCTCCAGTATAACCTGTACACACAAGTGTTAAGTATGTTCATAATAGTATGAAGTATTTAGAAATGGTGACAGAGTTTATTTCATTTTTTTTTGCAATGATCATTTCTGGATGCTTAATGTTTTACCTCATGTCATTTTTACATAATGAAAAAATAAAGTGAACTTGTTCATGTTAAAAAAGAAGCTCCTGTAGATTTACTGAATTATTTATAACCTGTGAACAGAAATAAAAACATGAATGATCCAATTTATTCAAGTTTCATGCAAAATCTTAGCAGCAGCTCCAACATGGCAGCGCCATCAACCATTTATTGAAGGAAAGAAAAAAAAATCACTCATTATGGGATTCAAAGCATCTTTGATGAGGCTGGAAGTGTCACTAAGAAAGCTAGCTGCAGGATCAGCCGTCTAGAAGACACCAGGCAATGAAATGAGCGACGCCTGCAGAACCGCTAAGATTTCTAACAACTGCAGGATTTACCAGCTGCTGAAGGGACAGAAGCCATGAAGCTGCTTCTCAGTGCTGCCTTGCCTTTTCCCCTCAGAGTCAAACCTGTGTCTCTGACCCACCGCAGGTAAAGGGGCCCTGGGCCCCCAGACTGGTGATGTTCTGCAGGTTCTGGTCTGAACTGTTATCTAGAGATTTCAGTGAGGCTGCATGCAGTGAGGAAACAGCTGGACGTCCAGGATCAAAGATGTTTATAACCCTGTTTAAAGCACTGTGTTTATGGAATAAAAGCTTTTATTGTGTAAAATCAGCCAAACATCTTGAGCCAAGGATCTGGAGTCACTTCAAAGCTCAACAGCAATAGGCTGGGATCACTCCGTCATCATCCCTGAAAACCAGGACCAGAAGACTGACTGAGCTCAGATCCATCACCCTCAGCTGTCCTCACATCCCAGAGGTGGAGCTATTAGGTGTGATGATGACCTATAGGTGGTAGATTGATCATCTGGTGACCTGCAGCTACAGCGTTCTGAAGCTCAGCGCTCTGAAAACAATGGATATGGTGCTGAAGTTCCCCACCCGCCCCCTTCCTGCCTGCCTGTCCTGGACTCCTTCCTCCTCCTGGGCATCATCATAATCAGGACCTCCAGTGGGAGCTGAACACCTCCTCCCTCACCAAGAAGGCCCAGCAGCAGCAGCAGAAGAGGCTGCGATGATGACCTTCTGCTCATCACTTAATCCATCCTCTCTTCATAAAAAGAACAGCATGAGCAGTAAGCATGAATTCAAGAATGCATCCCAGCATTCATCCCAACATTCACTACGTCATTAATCCCAGCATGCAGCCCAGCATTCATCCCAGCATTCATCCCAGCATGCAGCCCAGAATTCATCCCAGCATTCATCCCAGCATTCATCCCTGCATTCATCCCAGCATTCATCCCTGCATTCATCCCAGCATTCATCCCAGCATTCATCCCAGCATTCATCCCTGCATTCATCCCAGCATGCAGCCCAGCATTCATCCCAGCATGCAGCCCAGCATTCATCCCAGCATTCATCCCAGCATGCAGCCCAGCATTCATCCCAGCATTCATCCCAGCATTCATCCCTGCATTCATCCCAGCATTCATCCCAGCATTCATCCCAGCATTCATCCCTGCATTCATCCCTGCATTCATCCCTGCATTCATCCCAGCATTCATCCCAGCATGCAGCCCAGCATTCATACCAGCATTCATCCCAGCATTCATCCCAGCATTCATCACAGCATTCATCCCTGCATTCATCCCAGCATGCAGCCCAGCATTCATCCCAGCATGCAGCCCAGCATTCATCCCAGCATTCATCACAGCATACCTCCCAGCATTCATCCCAGCATTCATCCCTGCATTCATCACAGCATACATCCCAGCATTCATCCCTGCATTCATCCCAGCATGCAGCCTAGCATTCATCCCTGCATTCATCCCTGCATTCATCACAGCATACATCCCAGCATTCATCCCTGCATTCATCCCAGCATGCAGCCCAGTATTCATCCCTGCATTCATCCCTGCATTCATCCCAGCATTCATCCCAGCATTCATCCCTGCATTCATCACAGCATACATCCCAGCATTCATCCCTGCATTCATCCCAGCATTCATCCCAGCATTCATCCCTGCATTCATCACAGCATTCATCCCAGCATTCATCCCAGCATGCAGCCCAGCATTCATCCCAGCATTCATCCCAGCATGCAGCCCAGCATGCAGCCCAGCATTCATCCCTGCATTCATCCCAGCATTCATCCCAGCATGCAGCCCAGCATTCATCCCAGCATTCATCACAGCATTCATCCCTGCATTCATCCCAGCATGCAGCCCAGCATTCATCCCAGCATGCAGCCCAGCATTCATCCCAGCATTCATCACAGCATACCTCCCAGCATTCATCCCAGCATTCATCCCTGCATTCATCACAGCATACATCCCAGCATTCATCCCTGCATTCATCCCAGCATGCAGCCCAGCATTCATCCCTGCATTCATCCCTGCATTCATCACAGCATACATCCCAGCATTCATCCCTGCATTCATCCCAGCATGCAGCCCAGCATTCATCCCTGCATTCATCCCTGCATTCATCACAGCATACATCCCAGCATTCATCCCTGCATTCATCCCAGCATGCAGCCCAGTATTCATCCCTGCATTCATCCCTGCATTCATCCCAGCATTCATCCCAGCATTCATCCCAGCATTCATCCCTGCATTCATCACAGCATACATCCCAGCATTCATCCCTGCATTCATCCCAGCATTCATCCCAGCATTCATCCCTGCATTCATCACAGCATTCATCCCAGCATTCATCCCTGCATTCATCCCAGCATTCATCCCAGCATTCATCCCTGCATTCATCCCAGCATTCATCCCAGCATTCATCCCTGCATTCATCACAGCATTCATCCCTGCATTCATCCCAGCATTCATCCCTGCATTCATCCCAGCATTCATCCCTGCATTCATCCCTGCATTCATCACAGCATTCATCCCTGCATTCATCCCAGCATTCATCCCAGCATTCATCCCTGCATTCATCCCAGCATTCATCCCAGCATTCATCCCTGCATTCATCACAGCATTCATCCCAGCATTCATCCCTGCATTCATCCCAGCATGCAGCCCAGCATTCATCCCTGCATTCATCCCAGCATTCATCCCAGCATGCAGCCCAGCATTCATCCCAGCATTCATCACAGCATTCATCCCTGCATTCATCCCAGCATGCAGCCCAGCATTCATCCCAGCATTCATCCCAGCATGCAGCCCAGCATTCATACCAGCATTCATCCCTGCATTCATCCCTGCATTCATCCCAGCATTCATCCCAGCATTCATCCCAGCATTCATCCCAGCATTCATCCCTGCATTCATCCCAGCATGCAGCCCAGCATTCATCCCAGCATGCAGCCCAGCATTCATCCCAGCATTCATCCCAGCATGCAGCCCAGCATTCATCCCAGCATTCATCCCAGCATTCATCCCTGCATTCATCCCAGCATTCATCCCAGCATTCATCCCAGCATTCATCCCTGCATTCATCCCTGCATTCATCCCTGCATTCATCCCAGCATTCATCCCAGCATGCAGCCCAGCATTCATACCAGCATTCATCCCAGCATTCATCCCAGCATTCATCACAGCATTCATCCCTGCATTCATCCCAGCATGCAGCCCAGCATTCATCCCAGCATGCAGCCCAGCATTCATCCCAGCATTCATCACAGCATACCTCCCAGCATTCATCCCAGCATTCATCCCTGCATTCATCACAGCATACATCCCAGCATTCATCCCTGCATTCATCCCAGCATGCAGCCTAGCATTCATCCCTGCATTCATCACAGCATACATCCCAGCATTCATCCCTGCATTCATCCCAGCATGCAGCCCAGTATTCATCCCTGCATTCATCCCTGCATTCATCCCAGCATTCATCCCAGCATTCATCCCAGCATTCATCCCTGCATTCATCACAGCATACATCCCAGCATTCATCCCTGCATTCATCCCAGCATTCATCCCAGCATTCATCCCTGCATTCATCACAGCATTCATCCCAGCATTCATCCCAGCATGCAGCCCAGCATTCATCCCAGCATTCATCCCAGCATGCAGCCCAGCATGCAGCCCAGCATTCATCCCTGCATTCATCCCAGCATTCATCCCAGCATGCAGCCCAGCATTCATCCCAGCATTCATCACAGCATTCATCCCTGCATTCATCCCAGCATGCAGCCCAGCATTCATCCCAGCATGCAGCCCAGCATTCATCCCAGCATTCATCACAGCATACCTCCCAGCATTCATCCCAGCATTCATCCCTGCATTCATCACAGCATACATCCCAGCATTCATCCCTGCATTCATCCCAGCATGCAGCCCAGCATTCATCCCTGCATTCATCCCTGCATTCATCACAGCATACATCCCAGCATTCATCCCTGCATTCATCCCAGCATGCAGCCCAGCATTCATCCCTGCATTCATCCCTGCATTCATCACAGCATACATCCCAGCATTCATCCCTGCATTCATCCCAGCATGCAGCCCAGTATTCATCCCTGCATTCATCCCTGCATTCATCCCAGCATTCATCCCAGCATTCATCCCAGCATTCATCCCTGCATTCATCACAGCATACATCCCAGCATTCATCCCTGCATTCATCCCAGCATTCATCCCAGCATTCATCCCTGCATTCATCACAGCATTCATCCCAGCATTCATCCCTGCATTCATCCCAGCATTCATCCCAGCATTCATCCCTGCATTCATCCCAGCATTCATCCCAGCATTCATCCCTGCATTCATCACAGCATTCATCCCTGCATTCATCCCAGCATTCATCCCTGCATTCATCCCAGCATTCATCCCTGCATTCATCCCTGCATTCATCACAGCATTCATCCCAGCATTCATCCCTGCATTCATCCCAGCATTCATCCCAGCATTCATCCCTGCATTCATCCCAGCATTCATCCCAGCATTCATCCCTGCATTCATCACAGCATTCATCCCAGCATTCATCCCTGCATTCATCCCAGCATGCAGCCCAGCATTCATCCCTGCATTCATCCCAGCATTCATCCCAGCATGCAGCCCAGCATTCATCCCAGCATTCATCACAGCATTCATCCCTGCATTCATCCCAGCATGCAGCCCAGCATTCATCCCAGCATGCAGCCCAGCATTCATCCCAGCATTCATCACAGCATACCTCCCAGCATTCATCCCAGCATTCATCCCTGCATTCATCACAGCATACATCCCAGCATTCATCCCTGCATTCATCCCAGCATGCAGCCCAGCATTCATCCCTGCATTCATCCCTGCATTCATCACAGCATACATCCCAGCATTCATCCCAGCATTCATCACAGCATACCTCCCAGCATTCATCCCAGCATTCATCCCTGCATTCATCACAGCATACATCCCAGCATTCATCCCTGCATTCATCCCAGCATGCAGCCCAGCATTCATCCCTGCATTCATCCCTGCATTCATCACAGCATACATCCCAGCATTCATCCCTGCATTCATCCCAGCATGCAGCCCAGTATTCATCCCTGCATTCATCCCTGCATTCATCCCAGCATTCATCCCAGCATTCATCCCTGCATTCATCACAGCATTCATCCCAGCATTCATCCCTGCATTCATCCCAGCATTCATCCCAGCATTCATCCCAGCATTCATCCCTGCATTCATCCCAGCATTCATCCCAGCATTCATCCCAGCATTCATCCCTGCATTCATCCCAGCATGCAGCCCAGCATTCATCCCTGCATTCATCCCTGCATTCATCACAGCATACATCCCAGCATTCATCCCTGCATTCATCCCAGCATGCAGCCCAGTATTCATCCCTGCATTCATCCCTGCATTCATCCCAGCATTCATCCCAGCATTCATCCCAGCATTCATCCCTGCATTCATCCCAGCATTCATCCCAGCATTCATCCCCGCATTCATCCCTGCATTCATCACAGCATTCATCCCAGCATTCATCCCTGCATTCATCCCAGCATTCATCCCAGCATTCATCCCTGCATTCATCACAGCATTCATCCCAGCATTCATCCCTGCATTCATCCCAGCATTCATCCCAGCATTCATCCCTGCATCCATCCCAGCATTCATCCCAGCATTCATCCCTGCATTCATCACAGCATTCATCCCAGCATTCATCCCTGCATTCATCCCAGCATGCAGCCCAGCATTCATCCCTGCATTCATATCTGCCCGCATCCCTGTTTTACGCTTAAGGTTGCAAAGTTTCTGCATGAAGCCCAAAGGCAGAGATCAAAGTTTGAATGAGTTTCAATCAAACACTGTTTCTACTCTCCAGGATAATCCAGTTCTGGATCCAAACTGGTCTCGTTACTGGGATCAGTGTCTGATGTTAATCCTCCATCCAACAGATTGTAGGTTAGATGATGATTGCTAGGAAAATCAGTGGCCGGAGACTAAATAGCAGATTTACACACTCTGGGCCTTCCTCAACATGCGGAGCAACCGGAAACGGACAGCAGAACCTTAGTGTTCAAAAAAAGCTCAGGCAGAGGCCATGATGGTCGGCCAGCGCAGATTAGAACAGATTATGGTGAGAGGATGAAGAAAGGAAGGCAGAGGAATAAACAGGAGGAGAAGCTCTGATTATAACCAACATCCAAAGCATCATGAGACGCGTTTACAGCAGCTTTTTATGGCGGATTTAGAGGATGTTTATCTTCATCTATTTAATATTTCCTAGATTATTCACAGATTAACGAGTTCAGTGCTGCTTTTAATGGTCAGTAAGGAAGCAGCTCTGAGCTCAGCTTTTTCATGGAAGTTTTATTGAGCAAAAACAAAAACCATGTTGGTTTAAAGCAGACATTGGTTTGGAAAGCAGAAAGCCCCGCCCCTCTGAGTAAATAAATAAAGCAGCAAAACAAGTTCAAACTTAATATGAAAACACCAAGCGGAGCTCCTCCCCCTTTTCCTATCAGTATGTTTAATAACATTCAGCTTGGTTCACTTTGAATTATTATGTCAGACTAATAATGTTGGTCATTTAGGAAAAAAATATTGATTTTATGAAGTCAATAGTTGAGGATTTTTGTTTGTTTAATATATTTCTAGTTCTTTTATGTTATAACAATAGACATGGCGTCTGGTCACATGTGGTGATCAGAGCTTTATCTGCATTCCTTTACATTTAAAACAGGCTATCAGCTTCAGAGACTTTATGCTCTAAACTTAGAAGAATGAAACGCTTATATTCCTTTACAGTTAGATGAATACAGTAATTCAGATGAGAAGGACCTAAACTGACATTGGTTTACATTTCTAGAATAAAACAATGAAATGTGAATGATTGGTGTTTGGTACAGGATGTGAGTGACAGAGTGACACCTTCAGACGGGACCTGAGGAGAAGCTCATGGCAGAGAGCTGATAGGATTCAGAGGGAAGAGGAGACAGATGCATCTGGGATCAGACTGGGAATGAAAGATGGCTTCCAGTTTGAGTTATTTCCACAATCTGCTTTATAAAAAAAATAATTGACTGGCTCTTATTGCCTTTATTTTTGATATCAGGCCAATAGGAAATGAGAGCAGAGAGGAGGAGGACAAGCAGAGAAGGCCACTGAAGAAGTTCTGCTGTGAGGAATCTGTAACGTCTGCTTCTGATTGTCTTTCTTAGTATATGTGCGATCCGGTTCCCTTACAGAACATGATCCAGTTTAACATAAAAGGCAGAACTAATGAAAGTTAGAGATAAACTCCCACCATCCAGCAGAGTTCAGAGTCGCAAATCATTTTTGGTTAGTAGCAGGTCTTTCTCCAGGGGTGACATCATAAAAACAACATTTAAAAGTTTTGATCGGTGCTTAAAGGATCAATAAGTTCTTAATTATTCTTTTGATCATGTGGTTTTGGGTCATAGGAGGGAAGAGGAAAAACAGGCCAACATTAGTCTGAGGAAGGGGTGAAGAAGAGCGCTGCCAGGCAGAGCTCCCCCATCCTGTGGAATTCCCTGCAGATCAAATTCCTGCCTTCCTCTTCCTTACAGGTCCTCATCCATCATCATCCTTCCCTCCATGGCTTTCATTTGAGATCTGTTCACCTTGATGTGGAAAAAAGAACCAATATCCAAAGCAAAGAGGCATGAAACAGATAGAGCCATTATTGAAAGTGATTGTGGTAATCATGGCCTGGATCTGACAGACTAATCACCGTTTGTTTCCACACCAGAGGAGGAGAGACTGGAGATGATTATTCATCCCAGAGTGATGTTTGGAAATGACACAGTAATTATTCCATCCCAGCCGGTGGGATGGCGCCACTGATCCGCCGTCTACCCTGGACGCTCATTTTGCCACACAATTAACCGCGTTTAGAATGAAGTGAAGTTTGATCACCTCTCAGGGAGCTGTGCTCTCCATCAGGAGGGCTGCTGCCAGTTTACCCACCGCCTGACGCCTCTCTATGGGGAAACAAGCTGTTTCAGGACAATATATCAGGTTTGGTACGGGCCAAAAAAAAAAAACCTGAAAAAAGGTGTTTTTCTGTCTAAAAAAATGCTTTATTTTGTATTGTTAGTTCAATCTCTAACATTCTGCTCCCCTTCATCACTCTGCTTCATTCTATCTCTATAGTTCTGCTGCTATAGGCTTAGACTGCTGGAGGACATAGGGACCCCTTTTTCATCATTCTGCTTCATTCTATCTCTATTCTCCCACTCTGCAGAATCTGTTAGTTCAATCTCTAACGTTCTGCTCTCTCTGCTTTTTCTCATAGTAGCTTAATCTGGTCTGTTCCTGTTTGGCTGTGACTCCATCCTGGAGAGAAATATCAGCTGTGCTGCTGCCATCAACACCTTTGTTTCTAGATGTTGGAGCTTGGCCTGTTTTCCAGTGTAGTCCTGTTTCTCTGACTGTGACTAACTGGATGTGCTCTCTTCATCCTCTGACATGGGAGCTGGCTCGGAGCTCGTCTGCCTGGCTGTGTGTTTCCTGGACGGGGCCGCCTGTGGAGCTGGTTGACAGTTGCCTTTTGTATCTATGCTTCTTTTTCTATGTCTGCTTCTGTCTCCTTGAACCCCAGTGGGCCTCAGCAGATGGCCGCTCACACTGAGCCTGGTTCTGCTGGAGGTTTCTTCCTGTTCAAAGGGAGTTTTTCCTCTCCACTGTCGCTACTAGCATGCTTAGTGTGAGGGATTGCTGAAGAGTCAATGAGTCGATGCAATCAGCTGGTTTTCCTTAGATAGAAAACTTTGTATCAATCTGACTGGATGATCTGGTTGAACTGGGTCTAGAAAGTGACCTGAGATGAAGTGCTGTGAATATAAACAAACTAAACTGGATTAAATTTTTATCCCACTATGAAAGGAAATAATCCAGGCTACCCCTTAATTTGATGATTTCCTGTATTGATTTAAAGCTTTTCTGCTGAGATCCTGTTTTAATTCCATGTTAACGTCCTACCAGGTCTGGATTTGTTGTTGTTTTCATGTCTCCATGTTCCCTCTGATCTATTCAGGCTCATTCAGCTCACCTGTGTGGTCAGATTACAGCTAATACCAGCAGCAGTCCAGCGCTCTCTTCCAGGCTCTAGTAATCAAACTTGTTTCACTGCTACAGATGTTTGGTTTGACTGTGACTGATCTTTGCCCCCATCTGAACACAGACCTTCCCTCCTCCATTAGACTCCAGATTTGGATGTAAACCCGGAGCTCAGCACTGCAGCAGCTGCCTCTCAGTGTAGAACCTGCTCACTCACCAGCGTATCAGACTCTGGATTAAGGACCAGCTTGGATGGATTGTTGGAGTCTCTGCTTCCCCTCAGGTCTGAGGAGGAGGAGTCTCCCTCTGACACCCCACTGGACCAGATGCTCTGTGATCGCAGACCTCTGAGGTTAATCAGCCACAGAGTTTGGAGTGGCACTCCGCCTCCTGAGCTGCTCCTCTAAACATTTCAATAAACATATTGATTGTGTTTTTCATTCCTGCCTATGTTTCCAGGTCCTCGAGGTGAATCATTACATGTATCTTTATTTCATTATAGGAAACAGGAACCTGCAAAACCACCAAACATATGAAAACACTGTCAGATAAAATAAATAGTTTGGTGAAAGCATTAAGACTTTACAACGTTCTGCTTCAGTAACTTCAGAAAAATGCTCTGAGCTTCCCGCTGGTCTTTATATTGCCTTTCTAATTGGACGCATCCTCCTCTTTAAAATTGGATGCAAGTCTCATCAAGTGAGATAATTGCAGCCCTTCACCAACCGAACACGACAGATTATTGTGCTTATGGAACAATTTACTGCAGACGTTAAAAGAGAAATGTGGAAAAGCACTGATCTGTGATTGTTTTTGTTCAGGTAAACTTTCTGAGGCTGATTCAGGCTACAGGTCTGAGTCATGCTCTTTAAATGACAACCTACCAAGTTTGAAGGTAATATAAATAAACTACCGAATATGGAAAATAATAAACAAAAACCTAATGAGAAAAAGCCTAATCTGACAGTAAGAAAGATCAGAACATAACTCTTTGTTTCACAGTGTGTGAGAATGTGACTTCCATTCTGCTTATAAACAGCTCTCCAACCTTTACCTTCTTTTTGCCGGTCGTCTTCCTCACCATGGTTACCCACCTCCTCCTCCTGCAGCTCAGTCTCTCTGATTTAGATTGCGATATGCTCAATCATTCCTTCTCCTTTGGTGTGATCATATGAGTGTCTTGTCACTTCCCGCAAGCTGAGTTTTGTGTGTTATTCCTCAAACTCAGCCTCCATCTGAATCCAACTCTTCTCACTCAGCAAGGTGTTAAATCCACAATACCGTCAGTGACTTAAATCAAGCTGAAGATCGTTTTTGCTCCACTCAGTCTTGAAATCTTTGTGTCCTGAAACAGCTCAGGAAAAGCCTTTACCAAAGACTTCACCCCCAATGCTGAGTCTACTGAAGCTAAGCCTTTAAGCAACGATCCGATTCCTGAACCCTGTTCCACCTCCATCTGCAATAGATCTTCAACGCTGCTTACAAGTGAAACATGCTTTGTTTTTGGCTATTTAGGAGAAAGTGGAAATTACTTTGAAAACAATGTCTGAGTCCACAGAGGTCTCATTGAATCTAGTTCTATTCAGTTTATTTCTATAGATCAAATTCACATCATGTCATCTCAAGTCCCTTTATAGAACCAATTCAACCAGATCATCCCGTCAGATTGATTCAAAGTTTTCTATCTAAGGAAAACCAGCTGATTGCATCGATTCATTGACTCTTCAGCAATCCCTCACACTAAGCATGTTTGTAGCGACAGTGGAGAGGAAAAACTCCCTTTGAACAGGAAGAAACCTCCAGCAGAACCAGGCTCAGTGTGAGCGGCCATCTGCTGAGGCCCACTGGGGTTCAAGGAGACAGAAGCAGACATAGAAAAAGAAGCATAGATACAAAAGGCAACTTGCAACCGGCTCCACAGGCAGCCCCGTCCAGGAAACACACAGCCAGGCAGACGAGCTCCGAGCCAGCTCCCATGTCAGAGGATGAAGAGAGCACATCCAGTTAGTCACAGTCAGAGAAACAGGACTACACTGGAAAACAGGCCAAGCTCCAACATCTAGAAACAAAGGTGTTGATGGCAGCAGCACAGCTGATATTTCTCTCCAGGATGGAGTCACAGCCAAACAGGAACAGACCAGATGAAGCTACTATGAGAAAAAGCAGAGAGAGCAGAACGTTAGAGATTGAACTAACAGATTCTGCAGAGTGGGAGAATAGAGATAGAATGAAGCAGAATGATGAAAAAGGGGTCCCTATGTCCTCCAGCAGTCTAAGCCTATAGCAGCAGAACTATAGAGATAGATCAGGATAACCTGAGCCACTCTAACTAGAAGCTTTATCAAAAAGGAAAGTTTTAAGCCTAGCCTTAAAAGTAGACAGGGTGTCTGCCTCACGGACTAAAACTGGTAGTTGGTTCCACAGGAGAGGAGCCTGATAACTAAAAGATCTGCCTCCCATTCTACTTTTAGAAATTCTAGGAACCACTAGTAAACCTGCAGATTGAGAGCGAAGTGCTCTGTTAGGAACATAAGGAACAATCAGATCTCTGATATCAGATGGAGCTTGGCCATTTAAGGCTTTATATGTGAGAAGGAGGATTTTAAATTCTATTCTGGATTTAACAGGAAGCCAATGAAGAGAAGCCAGGATAGGAGAGATATGATCTCTCTTTTTCATTTTCATCAGAACTCTGGCTGCAGCATTTTGGATCAGCTGAAGGCTTTTAACTACAGTTTGTGGACTTCCTGATAGTAAAGAATTACAATAGTCCAGCCTTGAAGTAACAAATGCATGGACTAGTTTCTCAGCATCACCCCTGGACAGGATATTTCTAATTTTTGTAATGTTCCTCAGATGAAAGAATGAAATTCTAGAAACCTCTTTGATATGGGATTTAAATGACAGGTCCTGATCAAAAATAACACCAAGATTTTTTACTTTATTATCTGAAATCAGTTTAATCCCATCCAAATGAAGTGACTGGCTAATCAGCTTCTTTTCAGAGACTCTGGTCCAAAGACTATAACTTCTGTTTTGTCTGCATTCAGGAGCAGAAAGTTAAGAGTCATCCAGGTTATTATGTCTTTAGACATGCCTGTAATCTATGTAATGGGTTAGCTTCATCTGGATTTATAGACAGATATAGCTGGGTATCATCAGCATAACAGTGGAAATTAATCCCATGCTGTCTAATAATTCTACCGATTGAGAGCATGTATAAAGTAAAGAGAATTGGTCCTAGCACTGTGGGACAATAAAGGGATTTTTATTTACATAAACCCGGTTCAGATTCTATGGCTACCTCAGATGCTTCCAGAGACAAACCAATCATTGATAGAGGAGTGCTTATGATCTTATTTTTAATAAGATCAATCTTATTTATAAAGAATCCCATAAAATCATTGCTGCTAAGAGCAGGTGGAATGGACGGTTCAACAGAGCTATGGCTCTGGGTGAGTTTGGCAACTGTATTAAAAAGATATCTAGGATTGTTCTTATTCTCCTCTATTAAGGAGGAGGAATATGCTGCTCTTGCTTTACAAAGGGTCCTCTTATACAGCAGGAAACTACTTTTCCAGAGTAGGTAGGATTCCCGTAGGCCTCTAGAGCGATATTTTCTCTCCAGTTTCCTAGCATTTTGCCTCAAAGTGCGCAGCTCTGCATTAAACCAAGGAGCAAGCTTTCTATTTTTACTAAAAAAAATTTTTAAGCGGGCTACCTTATTTATATATGCACAGCACTATTGAACGTGTCAATAAAACATGTTGATTGTTATGGTCAGGTATACTGGGTAAATAAGGGGTGGAAATAATGAATAAATTCATGCAAGTTTTAAAAATAATTCAGCATCTCTTGGATAAAAGTGGAATTTATATCTTTGTCTGCATGGCATTTGAAATGTTAAATATTCAGGATTTCTACAGTCTCGTCAGAAAAAATGCAAATTCTTCTTACTTCTAACAAGTGTGACTTTTAAAAAGAACATGCTGGATTTCCCGCTCAAGCCAAACCAATTTTCATAATCTCCAGCAAGAGGAGCGAAGGATCAGCAAGAAGTTATGGAATTTTGCAAATAAAATAATTCTGATCTTCCAGCAAACTCTATCTGTAGTACTGCTATGTGAGGTCTGCATCCATATCACTAACTGTAGACTGCCAATGTGCTGGAACAATTGTGTTTCTATTGGTTTGATGACTGTTTGGAGACTCCACAGGGATTATGAAACTCACCCTCCGTCTTAATAGGCTGAATAAGAAAAAAACCTGCTGTGTGAGATTTTATTTGGAGTTCTGGGAATAATTAGACTACCGCTGTTTCATTAATTTATTTTTCTTAAGGTATATTCACAGAAAATATACTAATAAAAAATATATTTAAGGAGAAACTATGTAGTATAAAATACTAACTGCATTTTTTATATTTTCAGCTTATCTGTGCCATACTGACATAAAAAAAACTGCGTTTTGCATGGAAACAAGCCCACCAGATTCCTTTTTAAAACATCTATGTCCTTTGAATAATAAAGAAAAATGTTATGTATCAAAAGTTCATGTCTTTCATATTGTGCTTTGAGTATTTCACCGACCAGTAAAAGGATCTTAGTACCCGTAGAGAGGACCAATCCTGCCAATACTGCAAACACATAAAGAAATAAATGATTCAATAAAACATTCGCTACAGCATTAAATTCAGTTACAACAACAAATATACACTAGAAAGACGAAATTTATATGGCAGTAGACGGGTTTGAAATATCCTTGCCGGTGATAATGCTAAGCTAGGTGACTCTGAACAAGGAGCAGAGGATCTGGGAAAGTAGAACAGCTGGATTGGATGGGCTCTGAGGAGAGGAGGCAGGAGGTGCTTTCTGGGGAGACGACTAAACAATATGAGGAGCTGTTACAGAGAATGAGGCTGGTAGAGAGTTTGTGTTTATTTAGGTCAACTGTCTCTCAGGGTTCAGCTGCTGATGAGAGGATGATGAGGATCCAGAGAAAGCTGCAGAGAGGACAGGCTGCTGAGATGTTGACAGCTCAGTGGCTGAAACCCTCGATTTAGCTGAGATCTGGAAGCACCTGTTGAGGTTGGAGTGCAAATATTCTCCAAATTTCTCCATCAGGAAATGGAGGTTTGAGAAAAAGAACTTCTAAAAAAATATCTGCTGATGAAATTATCTTCAATTAAAGGAAAGTTTATTTCTATAGTGCTATTAAGTCCAAAGTAAATTCAACATGTTTTACATTAATTAACCAATGAAATGGAAGAAAAATAAAAGCTGAATTAGAGCAAGTAAAGATAGAAAGATAAGATATAAGCAGGTAATAAAACAAACATGAAAAAGGAAATTTTGGAGGTTCGTTCCACTTGATACTTGTTTGTATTTCTCCAGTAAAGGCTATATGGGATTGGTTGGTTTCAGCTCACAACAGGAAAGGGTGTGAAACCTTGAGGTGACATAAGCATTGGAGGTGGCAGATTTACCGTATTTTCACGACCATAAGGCGCACCGTACTAAAAGGCGCAGTCTCAGTTATGTGTGCCATTACTGTGTTTAACACACACATAAGGTGCACCGGACTATAGGTTTTATATACAGGTACATGTCCTCTACTACCTTTAAATAGCTCTACTGCGTATTTAAAAATAGACCGGGAGCAAAACTGAGTATGATTGTGCTTTATTCATGTATTTATTACAAAGTATTAATCAAACCTGGGAGCTGGCCGTGAGACAGACACATCGCAGATGACACAGCGCTGTGATCACTCCTAAATTAACTTAAAATCCTGAAACCTGCCGACAGAATATGTTCGCTTTTATTACCGGTATCCTGGTGCCTGCAGTTTAAATTATTTAGATGAAAAACACCTGCCAGCCGCCGCGTGAACCCGGAGGCTACCAGGCGCACCGCTTGTATGTGGGGGTCTGAGCGCCTCCGACAGAAAGAGTATAGGCAGGATGATAATCTGGATGAACTGACTGCAATTATGAAGTTTTCAGGTGGACTTTCTCACTTAAAAAACATATTAAAACTACTTTATTCCCACTGATCACAGCAAATATAGCTGCAAGATTTAGATTATTTAGATGAAAAAACACCTGCCAGCCCCCGCGGTGAAACCGGAGGAGACCCGGCCCAGAGGCTGCTGTTAAATTAAGTTTTCAGGTAGAAAAATAGAGCGGGAGCCAAACTGAGTATGTTTGTGCTTTATTCATGTATTTATTACAAAGTATTAATCAAACCCATCAAAGTCATCATCCTCTGTTTCTGAATTAAACAGCTGCGCTAAATCAGACATGCCAATTTCCCCTTCTTCGCTGTCAGAGTCACTTTCCGTGCAGCGCGGCTCCTCAGAAATAATGCCGGCTTTTGCGAAAGCTGGAACAACAGAGCCAGCAGACACGTTAGTCCAAGCATCTACAATCCATCTGCAAACGGTGGCGTAACTTGCCCGGCGCTGCCTTCCACTTTTCATGAAACTGTGGTCTCCGTCGGTCATCCATTGCTCCCACGCCGCTCGCAGCCTTACTTTGAAAGGCCGGTTCACACCGATGTCGAGCGGTTGCAGTTCCTTTGTCAGACCCCCCGGGATAACGGCGAGCACAGCGTTCATTTGATTCACCATGTTTTTCACATCGGCTGTGAGATGGGCACGCAGCGATGGTGATGCGTGGAAAAAACCACCTGGTCTCCTCACATACACCTCCCTCACCCACGCTTTCATCATCTCCTCATCCATCCAGCCCTTTTCATTTGCTTTAATAATCATATGTCATCAGAGCGATGTGTCTGTCTCACGGCCAGCTCCCAGGTTTGATTAATACTTTGTAATAAATACACCTTGCAGCTATATTTGCTGTGATCAGTGGGAATAAAGTAGTTTTAATATGTTTTTAAGTGGGAAGATCCACCTGAAAACTGGATAATAAAAGCGAACATATTCTGTCGGCAGGTTAAGTTAATTTAGGCGTCAAAGGGCGCGCCGCACATTTTGAGGGGAAATAAAGACGTTTATATGCGCCCTATAGTCGTGAAAATATGGTAAGTTGCCAAAACTTGTGGGAACTAGTGTGAGAACCTGTGAGTTCACTCTTGGTGGCAACCGACCTAGAGGCTTCTTCCATCACCACAAGTAGAGGCTGCTTCCGTCATCAGACCTAGAGGCTGCTTCCGTCACCAGACCTAGAGGCTGCTTCTGTCACCAGACCTAGAGGCTACTTCCGTCACCAGACCTAGAGGCTACTTCCATCACAAGACCTAGAGGCTTCTTCCGTCATCAGACCTAGAGGCTGCTTCCATCAAAAGACCTAGAGGCTGCTTCCGTCACCAGACCTAGAGGCTACTTCCGTCACCAGACCTAGAGGCTACTTGCATCACAAGACCTAGAGGCTGCTTCCATCAAAAGACCTAGAGGCTGCTTCCGTCACCAGACCTAGAGGCTACTTCCGTCATCAGACCTAGAGGCTACTTCCGTCACCAGACCTAGAGGCTACTTCCGTCACCACACCTAGAGGCTGCTTCCGTCACCAGACCTAGAGGCTACTTCCGTCACCACACCTAGAGGCTGCTTCCGTCACCAGACCTAGAGGCTACTTCCGTCATCAGACCTAGAGGCTACTTCCGTCACCACACCTAGAGGCTGCTTCCGTCACCAGACCTAGAGGCTGCTTCCATCACTAGACCTAGAGGCTACTTCCATCACTAGACCTAGAGGCTACTTCCATCACTAGACCTAGAGGCTACTTCCGTCACCACACCTAGAGGCTGCTTCCGTCACCAGACCTAGAGGCTGCTTCCGTCATTAGACCTAGAGGCTACTTCCGTCACCACAAGTAGAGGCTGCTTCCGTCACCACAAGTAGAGGCTGCTTCCGTCACCAGACCTAGAGGCTGCTTCCGTCATTAGACCTAGAGGCTACTTCCGTCACCACAAGTAGAGGCTGCTTCCGTCACCACAAGTAGAGGCTGCTTCCGTCACCAGACCTAGAGGCTGCTTCCGTCATCAGACCTAGAGGCTACTTCCGTCACCACACCTAGAGGCTGCTTCCGTCACCAGACCTAGAGGCTGCTTCCGTCACCAGACCTACAGGCTGCTTCCATCACCACACCTAGAGGCTGCTTCCGTCACCAGACCTAGAGGCTGCTTCCGTCACCAGACCTAGAGGCTACTTCCGTCACCACACCTAGAGGCTGCTTCCGTCACCACACCTAGAGGCTGCTTCCATCACAAGACCTAAAGGCTGCTTCCGTCATCAGACCTAGAGGATACTTCCGTCACCAGACCTAGAGGCTACTTCCATCACAAGACCTAGAGGCTACTTCCATCACAAGACCTAGAGGCTGCTTCCGTCATCAGACCTAGAGGCTACTTCCGTCACCACACCTAGAGGCTGCTTCCGTCACCAGACCTAGAGGCTGCTTCCATCACAAGACCTAGAGGCTGCTTCCATCACAAGACCTAGAGGCTACTTCCATCACAAGACCTAGAGGCTGCTTCCGTCATCAGACCTAGAGGCTACTTCCATCACAAGACCTAGAGGCTACTTCCATCACAAGACCTAGAGGCTGCTTCCGTCATCAGACCTAGAGGCTACTTCCGTCACCACACCTAGAGGCTGCTTCTGTTACCAGACCTAGAGGCTGCTTCCGTCACCAGACCTAGAGGCTACTTCCGTCATTAGACCTAGAGGCTACTTCCATCACAAGACCTAGAGGCTACTTCTGTCACCAGACCTAGAGGCTGCTTCCGTCACCACACCAAGAGGCTACTTCCGTCATTAGACCTAGAGGCTACTTCCGTCACCACAAGTAGAGGCTGCTTCCGTCACCACAAGTAGAGGCTGCTTCCGTCACCAGACCTAGAGGCTGCTTCCGTCATCAGACCTAGAGGCTACTTCCGTCACCACACCTAGAGGCTGCTTCCGTCACCAGACCTAGAGGCTGCTTCCGTCACCAGACCTAGAGGCTGCTTCCATCACCACACCTAGAGGCTGCTTCCGTCACCAGACCTAGAGGCTGCTTCCGTCACCACACCTAGAGGCTACTTCCGTCACCACACCTAGAGGCTGCTTCCGTCACCACACCTAGAGGCTGCTTCCGTCATCAGACCTAGAGGATACTTCCGTCACCAGACCTAGAGGCTACTTCCATCACAAGACCTAGAGGCTACTTCCATCACAAGACCTAGAGGCTGCTTCCGTCATCAGACCTAGAGGCTACTTCCGTCACCACACCTAGAGGCTGCTTCCGTCACCAGACCTAGAGGCTGCTTCCATCACAAGACCTAGAGGCTGCTTCCATCACAAGACCTAGAGGCTGCTTCCGTCACCAGACCTAGAGGCTACTTCCGTCACCAGACCTAGAGGCTACTTCCGTCACCAGACCTAGAGGCTACTTCCATCACAAGACCTAGAGGCTGCTTCCGTCATCAGACCTAGAGGCTGCTTCCGTCACCACACCTAGAGGCTGCTTCCATCACAAGACCTAGAGGCTACTTCCGTCACCACACCTAGAGGCTGCTTCCATCACAAGACCTAGAGGCTACTTCCATCACCACACCTAGAGACTGCTTCCGTCACCAGACCTAGAGGCTTCTTCCATCACTAGACCTAGAGGCTACTTCCATCACAAGACCTAGAGGCTACTTCTGTCACCAGACCTAGAGGCTGCTTCCGTCACCAGACCTAGAGGCTGCTTCCGTCACCAGACCTAGAGGCTACTTCCGTCATTAGACCTAGAGGCTACTTCCATCACAAGAACTAGAGGCTACTTCTGTCACCAGACCTAGAGGCTGCTTCTGTCACCACACCAAGAGGCTACTTCCGTCATTAGACCTAGAGGCTACTTCCGTCACCACAAGTAGAGGCTGCTTCCGTCACCACAAGTAGAGGCTGCTTCCGTCACCAGACCTAGAGGCTGCTTCCATCATCAGACCTAGAGGCTACTTCCGTCACCAAACCTAGAGGCTGCTTCCCTCACCAGACCTAGAGGCTGCTTCCGTCACCAGACCTAGAGGCTGCTTCCATCACCACAAGTAGAGGCTGCTTCCGTCACGAGACCTAGAGGCTACTTCCGTCACCACACCTAGAGGCTGCTTCCGTCACCACACCTAGAGGCTGCTTCCATCACAAAACCTAGAGGCTGCTTCCGCCATCAGACCTAGAGTATACTTCCGTCACCAGACCTAGAGGCTACTTCCATCACAAGACCTAGAGGCTACTTCCATCACAAGACCTAGAGGCTGCTTCCGTCATCAGACCTAGAGGCTACTTCCGTCACCACACCTAGAGGCTGCTTCCGTCACCAGACCTAGAGGCTGCTTCCATCACAAGACCTAGAGGCTGCTTTCATCACAAGACCTAGAGGCTGCTTCCGTCACCAGACCTAGAGGCTACTTCCGTCACCAGACCTAGAGGCTACTTCCATCACAAGACCTAGAGGCTGCTTCCGTCATCAGACCTAGAGGCTACTTCCGTCACCACACCTAGAGGCTGCTTCCGTCACCAGACCTAGAGGCTGCTTCCATCACTAGACCTAGAGGCTACTTCCATCACAAGACCTAGAGGCTACTTCCGTCACCAGACCTAGAGGCTGCTTCCGTCACCAGACCTAGAGGCTGCTTCCGTCACCAGACCTAGAGGCAACTTCCGTCATTAGACCTAGAGGCTACTTCCATCACAAGACCTAGAGGCTACTTCTGTCACCAGACCTAGAGGCTGCTTCCGTCACCACACCAAGAGGCTACTTCCGTCATTAGACCTAGAGGCTACTTCCGTCACCACAAGTAGAGGCTGCTTCCGTCACCAGACCTAGAAGCTGCTTCCGTCATCAGACCTAGCGGCTACTTCCATCACAAGACCTAGAAGCTGCTTCCGTCATCAGACCTAGAGGCTACTTCCGTCACCACACCTAGAGGCTGCTTCCGTCACCAGACCTAGAGGCTGCTTCCGTCACCACAAGTAGAGGCTGCTTCCGTCACCAGACCTAGAGGCTGCTTCCTTCATCAGACCTAGAGGCTATTTCTGTCACCACACCTAGAGGCTGCTTCCGTCACCAGACCTAGAGGCTGCTTCCGTCACCAGACCTAGAGGCTACTTCCGTCACCACACCTAGAGGCTGCTTCCGTTACCAGACCTAGAGGCTGCTTCCGTCACCAGACATAGAGGCTACTTCCGTCACCACAAGTAGAGGCTGCTTCCGTCACCACAAGTAGAGGCTGCTTCCGTCACCAGACCTAGAGGCTGCTTCCGTCACCAGACCTAGAGGCTGCTTCCGTCACCAGACCTAGAGGCTGCTTCCGTCACCAGACATAGAGGCTACTTCCGTCACCACAAGTAGAGGCTGCTTCCGTCACCACAAGTAGAGGCTGCTTCCGTCACCAGACCTAGAGGCTGCTTCCGTCACCAGACCTAGAGGCTGCTTCCGTCACCAGACCTAGAGGCTGCTTCCGTCACCACAAGTAGAGGCTGCTTCCGTCACCAGACCTAGAGGCTGCTTCCGTCACCAGACCTAGAGGCTGCTTCCGTCACCACACCTAGAGGCTACTTCCGTCACCAGACCTAGAGGCTGCTTCCGTCACCAGACCTAGAGGCTACTTCCGTCACCAGACCTAGAGGCTGCTTCCGTCACCACACCTAGAGGCTGCTTCCGTCATCAGACCTAGAGGCTACTTCCGTCACCACACCTAGAGGCTGCTTCCGTCATCAGACCTAGAGGCTACTTCCGTCACCAGACCTAGAGGCTGCTTCCGTCACCACACCTAGAGGCTGCTTCCGTCACCAGACCTAGAGGATACTTCCGTCATCAGACCTAGAGGCTGCTTCCGTCACCACAAGTAGAGGCTGCTTCCGTCACCACACCTAGAGGCTGCTTCCGTCACCAGACCTAGAGGATACTTCCGTCACCAGACCTAGAGGCTGCTTCCGTCACCACACCTAGAGGCTGCTTCCGTCATCAGACCTAGAGGCTACTTCCGTCACCACACCTAGAGGCTGCTTCCGTCATCAGACCTAGAGGCTACTTCCGTCACCAGACCTAGAGGCTGCTTCCGTCACCACACCTAGAGGCTGCTTCCGTCACCAGACCTAGAGGATACTTCCGTCATCAGACCTAGAGGCTGCTTCCGTCACCACAAGTAGAGGCTGCTTCCGTCACCACACCTAGAGGCTGCTTCCGTCACCAGACCTAGAGGATACTTCCGTCATCAGACCTAGAGGCTGCTTCCGTCACCACAAGTAGAGGCTGCTTCCGTCACCACACCTAGAGGCTGCTTCTGTCACCAGACCTAGAGGCTGCTTCCGTCACCAGACCTAGAGGCTGCTTCCGTCACCAGACCTAGAGGCTGCTTCCGTCACCAGACCTAGAGGCTGCTTCCGTCACCAGACCTAGAGGCTGCTTCCGTCACCAGACCTAGAGGCTACTTCCGTCACCACACCTAGAGGCTACTTCCGTCACCAGACCTAGAGGCTGCTTCCGTCACCAGACCTAGAGGCTGCTTCCGTCACCAGACCTAGAGGCTGCTTCCGTCACCAGACCTAGAGGCTACTTCCGTCACCACACCTAGAGGCTACTTCCGTCACCAGACCTAGAGGCTGCTTCCGTCACCAGACCTAGAGGCTGCTTCTGTCACCACACCTAGAGGCTACTTCCGTCACCACACCTAGAGGCTGCTTCCGTCATCAGACCTAGAGGCTGCTTCCGTCACCACACCTAGAGGCTACTTCCGTCACCAGACCTAGAGGCTGCTTCTGTCACCACACCTAGAGGCTACTTCCGTCACCACACCTAGAGGCTGCTTCCGTCATCAGACCTAGAGGCTGCTTCCGTCATCACACCTAGAGGCTGCTTCCGTCATCAGACCTAGAGGCTGCTTCCGTCACCACACCTAGAGGCTGCTTCCGTCACCACAAGTAGAGGCTGCTTCCGTCACCACACCTAGAGGCTACTTCCGTCACCACACCTAGAGGCTGCTTCCGTCACCACACCTAGAGGCTGCTTCCGTCATCACACCTAGAGGCTGCTTCCGTCATCAGACCTAGAGGATACTTCCGTCATCAGACCTAGAGGCTGCTTCCGTCACCACAAGTAGAGGCTGCTTCCGTCACCACACCTAGAGGCTGCTTCTGTCACCAGACCTAGAGGCTGCTTCTGTCACCACACCTAGAGGCTTCTTCCGTCACCAGACCTAGAGGCTGCTTCCGTCACCAGACCTAGAGGCTGCTTCTGTCACCACACCTAGAGGCTGCTTCTGTCACCAGACCTAGAGGCTGCTTCCGTCACCAGACCTAGAGGCTGCTTCCGTCACCAGACCTAGAGGCTACTTCCGTCACCAGACCTAGAGGCTGCTTCCGTCACCAGACCTAGAGGCTGCTTCTGTCACCACACCTAGAGGCTACTTCCGTCACCAGACCTAGAGGCTGCTTCTGTCACCACACCTAGAGGCTACTTCAGTCACCAGACCTAGGGGCTACTTCCGTCACCACACCTAGAGGCTACTTCCGTCACCACACCTAGAGGCTGCTTCCGTCATCAGACCTAGAGGATACTTCCGTCATCAGACCTAGAGGATACTTCCGTCATCAGACCTAGAGGATACTTCCGTCATCAGACCTAGAGGCTGCTTCCGTCATCAGACCTAGAGGCTGCTTCCGTCATCAGACCTAGAGGATACTTCCGTCATCAGACCTAGAGGATACTTCCGTCATCAGACCTAGAGGCTGCTTCCGTCATCAGACCTAGAGGATACTTCCGTCATCAGACCTAGAGGATACTTCCGTCATCAGACCTAGAGGCTGCTTCCGTCATCAGACCTAGAGGCTGCTTCCGTCACCACAAGTAGAGGCTGCTTCTGTCACCACACCTAGAGGCTACTTCAGTCACCAGACCTAGGGGCTACTTCCGTCACCACACCTAGAGGCTGCTTCCGTCACCACACCTAGAGGCTGCTTCCGTCATCAGACCTAGAGGATACTTCCGTCATCAGACCTAGAGTCTGCTTCCGTCACCACAAGTAGAGGCTGCTTCCGTCACCACACCTAGAGGCTGCTTCTGTCACCAGACCTAGAGGCTGCTTCTGTCACCACACCTAGAGGCTGCTTCTGTCACCACACCTAGAGGCTGCTTCTGTCACCAGACCTAGAGGCTGCTTCCGTCACCACAAGTAGAGGCTGCTTCCGTCACCAGACCTAGAGGCTGCTTCCTTCATCAGACCTAGAGGCTATTTCTGTCACCACACCTAGAGGCTGCTTCTGTCACCAGACCTAGAGGCTGCTTCCGTCACCACAAGTAGAGGCTGCTTCCGTCACCAGACCTAGAGGCTGCTTCCTTCATCAGACCTAGAGGCTGCTTCTGTCACCACACCTAGAGGCTGCTTCCGTCACCACAAGTAGAGGCTGCTTCCGTCACCAGACCTAGAGGCTGCTTCCGTCACCAGACCTAGAGGCTGCTTCCGTCACCAGACCTAGAGGCTGCTTCCGTCACCACACCTAGAGGCTGCTTCCGTCACCAGACCTAGAGGCTACTTCCGTCACCACACCTAGAGGCTGCTTCCGTTACCAGACCTAGAGGCTGCTTCCGTCACCAGACCTAGAGGCTGCTTCCGTCACCACACCTAGAGGCTGCTTCCGTCACCAGACCTAGAGGCTGCTTCCGTCACCACACCTAGAGGCTGCTTCCGTCATCAGACCTAGAGGATACTTCCGTCATCAGACCTAGAGGCTGCTTCCGTCACCACAAGTAGAGGCTGCTTCCGTCACCACACCTAGAGGCTGCTTCTGTCACCAGACCTAGAGGCTGCTTCCGTCACCAGACCTAGAGGCTGCTTCCGTCACCAGACCTAGAGGCTGCTTCCGTCACCAGACCTAGAGGCTGCTTCTGTCACCACACCTAGAGGCTGCTTCTGTCACCACACCTAGAGGCTACTTCCGTCACCAGACCTAGAGGCTGCTTCTGTCACCAGACCTAGAGGCTGCTTCCGTCACCAGACCTAGAGGCTGCTTCCGTCACCAGACCTAGAGGCTGCTTCTGTCACCACACCTAGAGGCTGCTTCTGTCACCACACCTAGAGGCTACTTCCGTCACCAGACCTAGAGGCTACTTCCGTCACCAGACCTAGAGGCTACTTCCGTCACCAGACCTAGAGGCTGCTTCTGTCACCACACCTAGAGGCTGCTTCTGTCACCACACCTAGAGGCTACTTCCGTCACCAGACCTAGAGGCTGCTTCTGTCACCACACTTAGAGGCTACTTCAGTCACCAGACCTAGGGGCTACTTCCGTCACCACACCTAGAGGCTACTTCAGTCACCAGACCTAGAGGATACTTCCGCTAGTGGATTTTTTTGAACTTTTACGGAATTCCCTCAACAGACCTCCGCTTCACATTGCTTCATCTTCCTGGTGCTTCGGCACTGTGGCTGATGGGTGGTTTCACAGTCAAAATATCTTTATAAGTCAACCTTGGCAGAACATCTCCTTGGAAGCAGGGGTTATCTGCATCGTAAAGCATCTCCATCACCATAAATAAAACAAATAAGAGAATAACAAGACTTAATTAAAAGTAATAAAAAGTCCCACAATGAATCTTCTTATAATACTAAATAAAGATGAATCATAATGAATAATCAATAGCAGAATCAGTTCATCAGTGTGAGCTCAAAAAAAGTTCAGATTATGCAGAGCAGATCAACATCTAAAATAATTAGCTGCTTCATTCTGGTGGCGGCAGGAAGGGGATCTGGTATAAAAACTGTCCAAGTCTGACATAATGACTCGCTGTTGTGAACCCACAATCAGGCAGCAGCAACCTGGCCGGGACTGCACACACCCGTAAATAATAAAGTGTGACTCGATCCATGATCACAAAATGTACACACAGCAGTTTTAGTGATAAAACTCAACATCCTTTATTTTTCCAGCTGCAGCAGAACACTGTTATAACAGAGGCAGTAAAGATCATTGCCTCTCGCTCAGATCTAGAGTGCAGCGCGCACAGATTAACAGCTGTCCATTGGCCGAAGTAAGAAGGTTTGCCTTGTTGCTTAAAATTTTACCCTTATGTGGATTTTCTTCAATCAATTCAAAAAATCTATTTCTTAAGATGTAGAGTTAATAAATAAGAAAATATTATTAAGTTTCTCTGTATGATACCTGCCCTAATTTTGTTCATTTATACCCGCACTTGTACAATATTCTGGCTCTTTATCTACCTGTAGCTGTATGTTTTATGCAGTTACCTGCCGGATACTCGCAGGTACCCGACCTGGTGCAGAACCCTGGGTGGTAGAGGGTCTGGCATGGAGGTGTCCTCATGCGGATTCGCCAGGGATTAAGACCTGCACCCTAAAGGCAGGCATACACTGCACGGTATTTTAAATGGTTGTACTCAGCTACAGCTCAAACTGTATTTAAACCTTTTAAACCTCAGAGTTTAAATGTTCACAGTTCATAATGTTTGTTTTCCACTGTGTGACCCGATGCTCTGATGTGATCTACCTGCTCACACTGTACATCTAAAAACCACACATCAGACTCAGTGTCAAGAGATGGTGCTGGTCAGACTCGTCAATCTGGAAGAAGGAGAAGAAGAACTCCCTTGTTTGCACATGCTTAGTGCTGGAGGTTCGGCTAAATCTTTGCGTAGATCTGCTTCAACAGCAGGATTTACCCATCAACACCTTAGGAGGACCAACTGAATTTCAAACATGTCTGATTTTCTCCCAACCTTAGGAATCCTGGGAGGTGGTCGTTAGAGGCTGATCGCCCCTTATTACCCCCTGAACACTACACCACGCACCATCAGGCTGAAAGTCGGCCCGATCCAAGAAATTCACACATGACTGGAGAATCGGCCTGAAAAGAATCGGCCTCGTACTTCGTATTCCTGATGGGGTGTCTAGCTGTGCTCCAGCTGGGAGGTTACACAGGATGGAGGGGTGTTTGGAAAGTATTAGAAACACGAATGACAAAGCATCAGAGAAACGGAAAATGGAGCAATTTGCTCGTATTTGGTCATTAAAGCTAAAGGTATTTAAAATGGTTTAGAGTCCAGCCAGCACTTCAGATGTTTCCATTGTCTGCATTTCTTTCACCTTAATAAAAAAAAAAAGTGCATTCTCTGCCAGTTTCCATCAGACTGTTATGTTTTTTGCTTCTTTTCAATCAAACATCACAGGCAAAGGTCTGTGGGGGGCGGGTTGTGTGTGTGGGGAGGTGTTTGTGTTTTTGTTATCTATATTCGATAAATAGTAGACCATGCAGATCACACACAAAAAATAAAATCTTATACACGGTCATTTAAGAAGGATCCCAAAGGCTGCAGGAATAAAAGTGACTCATTTTATCAATACAACAGCAACAGACATGAAAAAAAAATCTAAATCAGTTTACAAGAAGGAGTTCAGCATTTCTGCGTAGAGAATGTTTGGTTTGTGGAGAGACATGCCTGCCTGAGCGGTGAGGCATCACCAAGCTAACCTCCCCCTGAAAATATGATTAATGAGATGACAGCCATCAACCTTCACAGTCTGCAGTGCTTTCATCCGAGGCCAAGAAATGGGCTTTCTGTAAAGAAGAAAAACAAAGCCTTGGAAATGGTTACACCTCCTGGTGTGATTTAGAAAACCACTATTCAAATAGCTGGCTTTGTGTGCACAATGATTTTATAATGCCAGAGAAGGAGACCCTGGGTTAAATATGTTGTAGAGACACCGGTGCAAAACTCACATGCAAATGAAGCTTTTGTTGAGTGTTAATTGCTATAGGTTGAGATTTTGTTATATAAGTGCTGTCTATGGAAAGAGACAATTATTTTTGAAGTGTTTAAAGCTGCCTCAGTGCCCCTGCTTTCAAATTAGCTTCATCACTATTATTCAGTTTAGCCCTAACTGTGCCTCCTTTTTGGGATTTATATTTGGGATCTATACAAATTAATAAAACCTGTAGATGAAAAAAGAAGCCTTTTCAGCTATTATGGTATGTGTATATTTAACAGGATAATTTCTACAGTTCATGAACAGAACTTGTTTTTTGATCAAAGGTACAACATGAATGGGGTTGAACCGTATTTTAGGGTTTTATCATTGCATCTTTTAACACTATTCAGTTGAAATGCACATGCATGCAAAGAATAAAGGGAACACTTAAACAATCAATCAAATCAAGCTTCTGTGAAATCAAACCATCCACTTAAAGTCAAATTCAAACTGACTGACAATCTATTTCAGATCCTGTTGTGCAAATAGAAAAGACATCAAGTGGAAATTATTGGCAATTAGCAAAAGACGCTCAATAAAGTAATGGATCTGCAGGTGGGGACCGCAGACCACTCCTCAGTACCTCGACTTTCTGGCTGATGTTTTAAATGTTTGTGGAGCTTTCAGACTCATGGTCGCATGACCTAGACTCTACAACGCACACAGTGTTTCAGGTAGTGCAGCTCATCCAGGATGGAACATCAATGCTAGCTGTGGCAACAAGGTTTGCTGTGTCTGTCAGCAAAGTGTCCAGAGGCTGGAGGCACTACCAGGAGACAGACCAGGACCCTAGGAGACGTGGAGGAGGCTATAGGAGGGCAACAACCCAGCAGCAGGTCCTCTACCTCTGCCTTAGTGTAAGGAGGAACAGGAGCAGCACTGCCAGAGCCCTGCCAAATGACCTCCAACAGACCAAAGATGGGCAAGTGTCTGCACAGATGGCTAGAAACCGACTCCATGAGGATGGTATGAGGGCCTGACGTCCACAGATCGGGGTTGTGCTTACGATCGAACACCATGCAGGACGCTGGGTAATTAAGAGAGAACACCGGGATTGACTACTTCTCCACTGGTTCCCTGAGCTCTTCACAGAAACAGCAGGTTCACATTGAGCACAGTGACAGACGTCACAGAGTATGGAAAGAAGCTAAATTCAATTCAATTCAATTCAGTTTATTTATATAGCGCCAAATTCACAACACATGTCATCTCAAGGCACTTTACAGTTCAACCAGATCATACAGTCAAATTGATACAAAGTTTTCTATCTAAGGAAAACCAGTTGATTGCATTGACTCATTGACTCAAATACAATCCCCCACACTAAGCATGCTTGTAGCGACAGTGGAGAGGAAAAACTCCCTTTTAACAGGAAGAAACCTCCAGCAGAACCAGGCTCAGTGTGAGCGGCCATCTGCCGAGGCCGACTGGGGTTCAAGGAGACAGAAGCAGAGATACAAAAAGCAGCTGTAAAAGGCGGCCCCGTCCAGGAAACACACAGCCAGGCAGACGAGCTCCAAGGCAGCTCCCATGCCAGAGGACGAAGAGAGCACATCCACTCAGTCACGGTCAGAGAAACAGGACCACACTGGAAAACAGGCCGATCTCCAACATCTATTAACAAGGGTGTTGATAGAAGCAGCACAGCTGATGTTTCCAGGATGACGTCACAGCCAAACAGGAACAGACGAGGCAAAGCTACTCTGAGGAAAAGCAGAGAGAGCAGAAGGTTAGAGATTGAACTAACAGATTCTGCAGAATAGGAGAACAGAGAGAAAATGAAGCAGAATGATGAAATGGGGGTCCCTATGTCCTCCAAAAGTCTAAGCCTATAGCAGCATAACTATAGAGATAGCTCAGGATAACCTGAGCCACCCTAACTATAAGCTTTATCAAAAAGGAAAGTTTTAAGCCTAGCCTTAAAAGTAGACAGGGTGTCTGCCTCACGGACTAAAACTGGTAGTTGGTTCCACAGGAGAGGAGCCTGAGAACTAAAAGATCTGCCTCCCATTCTACTTTTAGAAATTCTAGGAACCACTAGTAAACCTGCAGATTGAGAGCGAAGTGCTCTGTTAGGAACATAAGGAACAATCAGATCTCTGATATAAGATGGAGCTTGGCCATTTAAGGCTTTATATGTGAGAAGGAGGATTTTAAATTCTATTCTTGATTTAACAGGAAGCCAATGAAGAGAAGCCAGGATAGGAGAGATATGATCTCTCTTTTTCATTTTCATTAGAACTCTGGCTGCAGCATTTTGGATCAGCTGAAGGCTTTTAACTACAGTTTGTGGACTTCCTGATAGTAAAGAATTACAATAGTCCAGCCTTGAAGTAACAAATGCATGGACTAGTTTCTCAGCATCACCCCTGGACAGGATATTTCTAATTTTTGCAATGTTCCTCAGATGAAAGAAGGAAATTCTAGAAACCTCTTTGATATGGGATTTAAATGACAGGTCCTGATCAAAAATAACACCAAGATTTTTTACTTTATTATCTGAAATCAGTTTAATCCCATCCAAATGAAGTGACTGGCTAATCAGTTTCTTTTTCAGAGACTCTGGTCCAAAGACTATAACTTCTGTTTTGTCTGCATTCAGAAGCAGAAAATTAAGAGTCATCCAGGTTTTTATGTCTTCAAGACATGCCTGTAATCTATGTAATGGGTTAGCTTCATCTGGATTTATAGACAGATATAGCTGGGTATCATCAGCATAACAGTGGAAATTAATCCCATGCTGTCTAATAATTCTACCAATTGGGAGCATGTATAAAGTAAAGAGAATTGGTCCTAGCACTGATCCCTGTGGTACTCCACAGGTAACCTTTGAGCGTGTTGAAGATCTATCATTAACATGAACAAACTGAATTCGATCAGATAGATAAGATTTAAACCAGTCTAGTGCTGTTCCTTTAATTCCAACAAAATATTCAAGTCTTTCTAAAAGAATATTATGGTCAACTGTATCAAATGCAGCACTAAGATCCAACAGGACGAGCACAGATACAAGTCCATTATCTGAGGCCATGAGAATATCATTAGTGACTTTCACCAGAGCTGTTTCAGTGCTATGATGAGCTCTAAAGCCAGACTGAAACTCTTCAAAAAGTTCATTATGGTGGAAGTGATCGCAAACTTGTTTGGCAACTACTTTCTCAAGAATTTTGGATAAGAAAGGAAGATTGGATATAGGTCTATAATTGACCAAGTCATCTGGGTCAAGAGACGGTTTCTTAAGCAGAGGTTTAATTACAGCAACCTTAAAAGCTTTAGGTACATATCCCTGTAACAGAGATTGATTAATCACATCTAAAATGGAGGAGGAGATCAAAGGGAATACCTCCTTAAATAACCTGGTTGGAACTGGATCTAACATACAAGTTGAAGGCTTAGATGAAGACAATAATTTTGCTAATTCAGAGAGTTCAACTGGATCAAAGCAGTCTAAACCCGGTTCAGATTCCATGACTACCTCAGGTACAATCGCGGATCGAGGAGTGCTTATGATCTTTTTTTTAATAAGATCAATCTTATTTATAAAGAATCCCATAAAATCATTGCTGCTAAGAGCAGGTGGAATGGACGGTTCAACAGAGCTATGGCTCTGGGTGAGTTTGGCAACTGTATTAAAAAGAAATCTAGGATTATTCTTATTCTCCTCTATTAATGAGGAGAAGTATGCTGCTCTTGCTTTACAAAGGGTCCTCTTATACAGCAGTAAACCATTTTTCCAGACTAGGAAGGACTCTCGCAGGCCTGTGGAGCGATATTTTCTCTCCAGTTTCCTAGCATTTTGCTTCAAAGTACGCAGCTCTGCATTAAACCAAGGAGCAAGCTTTCTATTTTTAACGGTTTTCATTTTCAAAGGAGCTGCGTTGTCTAAGGCAATACGCAGAGAACTAGCAACCCCATCAACAAAATCATCAACCTGTGAAGGGGAATAAGCTATGCTTTTGCACTCTGCAGCACTGCTCAGTGACACAGAGCAGAGAGAAAGTGAAGCAGATTCTTTAAAATTTATAACTGCACTATCTGATAAAGATCTACTAAAATTGAACCTTCTTTTGGGGGAGGAGAACTCTGTTTAAGTAATCCTGAAGGTTATTAGAAAGTGGTCAGAGAGGACAGGGTTGTGAGGAAATACTGTTATTTCTTCACATTCTATGCCGTATGTCAGCACAAGATCCAAAGTATGAAGATGAGAATGCGTGGGACTATTCACATTTTGAACAAAGCCAATAGTGTCTAAATAACCCCCATTCCAAAGGGGTGGACCCGTTCATCTGTTTCAATAGAGCTTGGTCGTCATGACGTAAGCACTTTGCGTCGCCGCCATCTTGAATGCCTCTTTTACCGCTGCTCAGACTACTGCCTATTACTACCGTGTACTGTACTCCCTCTCAGCCGTGTTTCAATTTGATTAATTTCACCTTAACTTGATTTCAACCATGGTAAACCGTTGCTGTATTGTGGGCTGTAACAGCGCAACACATGATCGCCATGGAAACATAGAAAATGGGTTAACTTTCCACCGCTTTCCTGCCTGGAGGCGTAACCACGGAGACCAAGTGTCAGAGATAAAGGCCGTTTCTCAATATGCGTTCTTGAGCGTTCTCGTGTGCTCGTGTACTCGTGAAACGTCATCAGCCTCAGCCCGAGTACCGTTCCAATTCTCGAGAACGCCAGATCGAGAACGCATCAAATCCCCGGATGTTGTTCTCGCCCCGCCCTCTTTATCGAGCATGCATCAGAGCAGACTTGTGCGTTCTTCAGACTGACCGCTTCCCCAGAATGCCCCGCGGCCGCAGCTTGATTCCAGACAGTGCTCACAGTGGTAAGTTAAACATTCCCTTTTCTGCTGATGTTGTTCTTCAAAAGTACGTTTTGAAATCGTTTGAGGCGATAACATTATACATTGAAGCCTCCCTGTGTGGCCTGTTTACAGAGTTAGTGGGAAATTTAAAAAAAAAGTCCGACATTGAGCGGACCAGAGTGACCAGCAGACCTCCGAGGGTAACCGCAGCCAGGGCTAAATTTACCCCGTCTGTAGTGCACTTCTCTCGGTCTAGTTATGTGTGAACTACCGCTCGTTTTGATGGCGGTTTTTTGCGGTTCGGTAATTTTTTTAAATGTTTTATAAGCTTTAGAAATTAAAAATATTGTTTTCAAAATGTTTTGTGTAGGGAATAAATAGTTTGACTGTTAAAGAAATGCTAAACAACGTTGCCTGTGATGACGTCACGAGTACGCTTCTGCTCCAATACACATACGTGCTTGTGTGCTCGCGTTCTCGTCAAGTCCGATCTTCCTGCGTTCTCGCCAAGAACGGACTTGACGAGAACGCGAGTACGTACTCGCATTCTCGTGAATTGAGAAATGCCCAAAGAGTCGTCGGCTAGCTTGGATAAGACGACCGAACATAACTTTCCACAGTATTCCAATGTCATTGAGAGTGTGTTCCCTGCATTTTCATTCTGGTAAGTTAAAGATGCACGGTTTTATTTTATAGCCTACTTTGTTTCTTTCCTTCAAAGTTGGAATCTTTTACGGGAAAATAATAAAAACGGCAGCAGGAAAAGGCTGAAATAGGTGAGAAACCCGGAGGGTTTGGGGAGGGTTGGCCGTTAACATTACTAACTACACCTTTGAAACACATAGCAGCTAGTTAAAAGTACATTACATGCGTGAGTGGTTGTTAGCATTAGCGGTTAGCAGTTGCTAAACTAGCAGGTTCCAGAGCCCGTCTGATCACAGCTTACCTTCGTACGGATTACTGTGTTCCCACTGTTTGCTGGCTTTATGATCTGCAGCTCCTGAACCCATCCATTCATGAACTGCACATGAGACTCCAAGGACTTGTAGCTTGGGAACTGTTTTGAAGTATAGGCGCTCACTCATCGGTGCTCCACTCATTGTTTGGAACTTATTATGGATCCAAATTATTAATAATGCTGATTTTGTCAACATACTGGTCCCTGGCTTCTCTATTTAAGGCGTCCCGGTAAATTCCAGATCCTTTTCGGGATTTTAACATCTTTTTTTTCTCTCACAACGTTGTGTCTGAGCTGTGCTTTCGGAGCGATGCTACCGGAGCTACGGTATAAAAGCTATGCTATCGGAGCTATGCTATCAGAGCATAGCATTCAACATGGCCGCAACCAGTGGCGGCCGGCCCATAGGGGGCGCTGGGGCACCGCCCTCCCTGATAAGAAGAGAGAAACGTAAAATATATTTTTAGAAATTAACTCATAAATGTCAGTTTTACTCTCTAGAGTGTGTACCTATAAGCAAAACAAATTATATAAACTACATTTCCCTATCTACTGTCATTCATTTGTGGATTTCCACAGACAGACTCCTACCGTCTCTGTTCTGGGGGCGCTGATCAGACTGACCCACATTTGCAGAGAATCTGTCAATCATGTACTATTGCTAGGTGAATTTAATGGCCAATCAGCGTCTCAGAACTTTATGGTCTTGGGGCTCTGAAAATACTGCCTTTTAACAGGCTTCTGAACCTAAGCGCAGGTGCAGACATTTAGAGGGACGATGGCGAACGTAACGAGCGAGATGCAGCTTCCACCAAATTCGGTGAGATCCTTATTTATCTACCCGTTTGCCAGAAGAACATCCCTGTTGTAGGATATGAAAATTTCCTGTCATGGTTATTGTGACTGTGATGAATCCACATCCTCTAACTTTGCGCGCCACACACACATTCCTGTTATACTGTGTTTGTGAGGACCAATACACTCGCGCTGAGCCCAGTAGCTCCATTAACTTAAAACACACAAGCTGTTCCTGGTTACCTGCTGGCGTATTGAGGGTGCACACTTTATATTTCAGTGGGGTTAGCCGTGTGTGTGTGTGTGTGTGTGTGTGTGTGTGTGTGTGTGTGTGTGTGTGTGGGTGTGTGTGTGTGTGTGTGTGGGGGGGGGGTGTACGTGTCTATGCTACGGGGACTTGTCATCTTCAGTCTGGCTGCGTCTTTGCTGGGTTCAAACCCAGTTTGGTGTAATTGAATAAGTCAATGAATCTGTGTAAAGGAATTAAGTTGTAAAAATTATTTGTTTTTGTACATCAATTGTTTGTGGAGGTAATATATGGACAAAACTGATTTATGAGAAGAAATGAGAAATAAGAGAGCCTGAGGGTAGGGGCTTAAACTATTTAATGAGGGCTGTGGGAAGAAAAGCGGCAATTTCTGTTTTCTGTTTCTTTGTTACATTGCTGGTAACTGGAGGGAGGCTGAGGCCCAGAGGATCTTGTATATGTTTAGTTTCTTTTGCTCCCTGTTTTGAGTCTTTGAGCTCAATAAATCACCAACACCGGTAACCCGACTGAGCCTGGATTCTTGGAGGCCAAAGAACCCCGTCACAGTGACCAAAATCATCACTGTTACTGTTATTATATAGTAAATTAAATCATTACTGTTAAATTGTATGTATTGTGCAATTGTTTATTTGAATTCTTATTCCGGATTAGTTGGAGACATACACTAGGCTATATCTGTCAGGCCTCGGCCTCTTCTGTTTACCTTCACAGGTGTCTGTCGTTGACTGGAGGGCGGGGCACGCAGACCTGCAAGTGGTTCAGCAGCACCGGCCCTGCACTATTTGAGCAGCGCACAGACAGCGGGAGGACGCCAGAGTGTTACCATTGCGGTATGCCTGATCGGCCACGGCCTTTCGCCTAACCTACCTTTTCTCTGGCTCATACTCCTGCGTTTGTGTCTCCCAGGTTCTCTCTCGTGAATCATCACCTCCTCTCGTGGCGGATCCTCCCAGGTCCTCTCAGGAGTATCGAGGTTGGTCACCCAGTCGGTGGGTCCCTGGCCTCCCGTTTCTCCCTGGTTCCTCCCGCTGGTTCTGATTCCCGGAGGCTGCTCGGACAACTCCACATTCCCCCGCTCTCTGGTCACGCCACTCCTGTCACTTCACCATCAGGCAGCGCCGAGTTCTCACTGCTCCCTCCCGGTCCGGTGTCCGCGCTCTGTGGTAAGCTCAGATCCGTTGGTTTCTTCCTCCAGATTCTCCGCGTTCTAACCTCTTCTCTATCCTCCTTAGACGAGACCGGTTTCCTGGCAGCGCTCCAGTTCTTGTGGTTTTTGGTTGACATAATCTCTGTGATCTGTTTGACTAAGTGTTAATAAAGACCCTGAGACTGTGCCTGTTTTCCCGAGTGTGTTTCTGCATGTGGGCGCGGCACCTAAAGCCAAACATGACAATATCAGCCCCACCAAAAATATTTTTCACCAGCCGCCACTGGCCGCAACGTCCCACTGGCTGCAACGCGAATCCCAAGCCCTATTTGCATGTTTTCTAAACATAAACCAGGCTTTGTTTGGCTGCTGGATAAAACCTGGAACTGAACTCTATTTCTGACATTTTGAATTAAAAATCTTCCTGGATGGAAGAGAAACGTCTTCAGACTTGGAAACAAAGTCCAGTGGATTGATTTTAACTTTTTTGGAACGACTCTGACCTGGATGACTGAGAATCGTCAACATGACTTTTTTTTAATATCTCCTCAGCCACCTAAACCAATGTTTAAGTAGAAAGCATTTTTGTTGCATTAGATAAAAAAAATCTTTAAAAAGAAAAAAAAAAAAAACGACACTAAAGTGCTAGCATCCCTATGGGATGGTCAGTTCAAATTAGCATCATGCTAACCGTTAGTTGTCTGTGTGGATACAGTGGTGTAGCATGCAGCAGCTCCTCCAGCACCTAAAGTGCCGCCTGTCGGCTCCTTCCGTCTCTGACTAAATGGAAAGAATTTGCTTTGAATCTTTCTTTATGGTTTATAGTTTGAGCTTTTTTATAAAGTGCCTTGATGGATCCTGTTGTGAATTTACACTGTTGAAACAAAAAGAATAAAATGATTGGCTGTATGCAGAGATAAATGGCACAAAGGTTTAGCAGCTCATTTTTTAAATAATATTTTAATTCATTCTGTTTCAAACACACCTGTATAGCAGCACATGGATAACATTTCACATTTAAAAAAAGTTTATTAGAATTTGGTGAAAAGTTTTTCCTCTTTTAGATTTACAATTCTGTGGCTTTTATAGGCTTGTGACTTTGACTGAGTCGGTGATTAAAGAGCCTGATAGAAACAATAGACTTAGTTTGCATCGACCCTTATTTCACCAATGATAGAGTTCATCTGTGTTTGGGTTCTTTGTATCAAAATAATAATGATTAAAAAATGAATTCAACCATATTTATGTAGATGAATAAAATATCGAGCAGCTTTGGAAAAACACAAATAACTTCTAGATTCAGTTCTTTTTTAATAGGGATTTAAAATAAAGTGATTCAGGATTGACATCAATATTTTCCATGTTACTCTAACTGGAATGAAATAATATGACAGAGATCCTTTCACCTTACTTTGCAGAGGTTACAGCTTCAAAAAACAAAGACAAAAAAAAAAAACGATAAATAGAACATCCTGTGAAACACAATGCCTGGCCAAAAGGTGAGGAGCATCTCAGCTGGTGTTTCACCAACAACAGATTCAACCTGTTTGATGCAAAAAAGTTCAGATCAAACTGGGATTAATTGGAGGGAGAAAGACTAGTTCAGGTGCTTTCAGGCCATTTACACACAGACCAACTATTACTGAGATTATAATGTGCTTTAAAGACGTCCGTCTAACTTTGTATTTCTTGTAAAAATTGGTAAAAACAGCAAAAAAAAAAAAAAAAAAAAATAAATTATGGAAGAAAATAAAAAATCCTTTTGGCCAGACATTGTAGAAAATAAGTGACTGGTTCACAATCATCTTCACAAGCACAAAGGTGAGTCAGAACAACAAAACACTCCCATATACGTTGGTCTCATCCAGGTTCTTTTATCTTTAACACAACTCATACTTAGAGGTTTGCACAAGAGAGAAGTGAACAATAGAGGGACATCACCTTGGCAACCACTTCTATTTTCTAGTCATCAGAGAGTTTAGCTCAGTAAAAGTTAGTCCACCTGCCATCAGACCAAAGCTCAGTCCTTCAGTCATAGAGAATAAGGTTTGCTGTTGATGTCGGGCACATCAGGTTAAAGAAAACACACATTCACAACACATGGATCATAGCAGCTACTGGGACATTCATACAGTCCACCATGATGGCGGTTACATGTTCTATATGCTGATAAATATTCAATCAAAGACATTCCTATACAGGTTTAGTCACGTTTGACACATCAGGACGATGAAATGGATGAACACTGCTTACATTAACAGGTCATAATTTCACGTCTTGGATCTAAAAGTTTTTTGTTTTTTCCTACGAAATGCTTCAGATCCAGAACCATAAAAACATTTTTAGGTTTTTCTCAGTTACATGAACACCGCATGATAGAAGATATATCATCCAAAATGACTGATAAATAATAATCATGAGATATGTTGAATAAAAATACTCTTGGTTAATTGAGCTGGAATGTTCCGAGCCGATCCCAGTATCAGCCTGTGATCCAATTTACAGCATGACATAAAGACTCAACCGCTGTTGTCATGCCTGATCTCCATTCCTCCAGGAAGATCATTTGTAGCTAATTTAGCAAGAATAAAGAAAAGCCTATCTTCCAGTTCTGCTGCAAATTTAAATCATTTCCGATGGTCTCACATATTTGTCTAAATTCCCCATCCATCTTCTCGCACTTTTTTGATCTTCTGTGTTGGAATAAGGGTCGTCGTGGGGTTGGTGCCTATATCCACTGGTCTTTGGGTCATCTGAGTCTGCTTCTGCTGGAGGTTTCTTCCTGTTCAAAGGGAGTTTTTCCTCTCCACTGTCGCTACAAGCATGCTTAGTGTGAGGGATTGCTGAAGGGTCAATGAGTCGATGCAATCAACTGGTTTTCCTTAGATAGAAAACTTTGAATCAATTTGACTGTTTTATCCGGTGAACTGGAAAGTGACCTGAGATGACATGTGATGTGAATTGGCGGTATAGATATAAACTGAATAGAATTCTATGTGTGAGAGGCGGGTAAACCCTGGAGGGTCTCCAGTCTGTCGCAGGGCAACACAGAGACGTACAACCATGCTCATCCTAGGGACAACTTAGAGAGGCCAACTAACCTAAGAGTCAAGTTTTGGACTGTGGGAGGAAGGAGGAGTACCCAGAGAGAACCCATGCAAGCTCATGGAGAACATGCAGACCGGGAATCGAACCTGGAACCTTTTTGCTGAAAGGTCCCCGTGCAGCCCTCTCTATGATCAAATTTAGCAAAACTGGTACATTTGTTTTGATGTAAAGCGATAGCAACCACGTGGAGGAAGCAGCAAGAAGAAGAAAGAGCAAGAAGACCTTGAAGTCATTCATAATCATTTCACATTATAAGCAAAGTGAAATGACTTCATCTGACTTCCTTAGCAAAGAAGTTGGACCCGATTCAAAGTGGAGTGAAGACTTAGACAGAATGTCTGGGATGCTGTATTGTGTGTTCTACTGAGACATGGCTTCAGGAGAAAGTGTTTCATCCTGGGCTTTCTGACCATACAAGTAGAAAGAGGGTTAGGAAAGCAGAAGCAAGGGATGGGGCTTGGACATGTTACCGTTAAGTTTGTTCCCTACAGCCTGGATATTGATCTGTTGACAGGAAATTTAGATGGTTTCTATCATTTACCAGCAGACTTCATAAGTGTTATTTTGGCTGCCATTTATGTTCCACCATCTATTTTTTCTTTTAATATCAGCTGTGCTGCTGCCATCAACACCTTTGTTTCTAGATGTTGGAGCTTGGCCTGTTTTCCAGTGTAGTCCTGTTTCTCTGACTGTGACTAACTGGATGTGCTCTCTTCATCCTCTGACATGGGAGCTGGCTCGGAGCTCGTCTGCCTGGCTGTGTGTTTCCTGGACGGGGCCGCCTGTGGAGCTGGTTGACAGTTGCCTTTTGTATCTATGCTTCTTTTTCTATGTCTGCTTCTGTCTCCTTGAACCCCAGTGGGCCTCAGCAGATGGCCGCTCACACTGAGCCTGGTTCTGCTGGAGGTTTCTTCCTGTTCAAAGGGAGTTTTTCCTCTCCACTGTCGCTACAAGCATGCTTAGTGTGAGGGATTGCTGAAGAGTCAATGAGTCGATGCAATCAGCTGGTTTTCCTTAGATAGAAAACTTTGAATCAATCTGACTGGATGATCTGGTTGATCTGTCTCTGGAAAGTTTCTTAAGATGGCATGAACTGAAGTCCACGCTGTCGCCCCCCCACACTGTCACCCCCCCCCCCCCCACCCTGTGGGACCGCCCACACTGTGGGACCGCCCACGCTGTCGCCCCCCCACACTGTCACCCCCCCCCCACACACTGTCGCCCCCCCCACACTGTCACCCCCCCCCCCCACCCTGTGGGACCGCCCACACTGTGGGACCGCCCACGCTGTCGCCCCCCCACACTGTCACCCCCCCCCACACACTGTCGCCCCCCCCACACTGTCACCCCCCCCCCCCACCCTGTGGGACCGCCCACACTGTGGGACCGCCCACGCTGTCGCCCCCCCACACTGTCACCCCCCCCCCCCCACACTGTCACCCCCCCCCCACACTGTCACCCCCCCCCCCCCCCACACTGTGGGACCGCCCACGCTGTCGCCCCCACACACTGTCGCCCCCCCCACACTGTGGGACCGCCCACAGGGGCGTGTCCTGCTGGCTGAGCCTGGACTGTTCCCTCCTGAATCCTGTTGGCCACCTGAGCTGCATAACAAGCAGCTGCTGTTTATTTATCTCTTGAGGCCGGTTGTGTTTCTTTGCTTCAGTTGTTGGTATTTTTCATTCAAATTGATGTTTAATATCCATATTATTTTAGAAAAAAATGCTTTCTAAAGTGTTTCCTTTATTTTTCATTTATTTATTTATTTATTTGCTGCTATCATTTTATGACGATAGCAGCAAATCAGATATTTTTGTTATAAAGTACTGGATCGATTTTTCCGTACCATCTGACACGCGGCTACGTCAGAAACAGCAAATCCTGATCAGAACATCCCACATTTGGAATATATAATTATAAAAATAGAAGGAAATTACTATTAAATAAGAAAACATGGTTTAGAAAACTTAATGTCGGCTAAAATTATATTTTTTTCTTGAATTATTTCTTAAGAGTACAAAACATTTATTTTTAACTTCTGTTTTGTTAAAGTTGTAGAATAAAAACAAGTAGAACAATATATGATGACAGAGAAAGTTGTAATACATAATTAAATTTCTGTTAATTATGTTTAACCTCAAAACATGGCGGTAAAATGAAAACATGGAGTCAAGTTGCATAGAGGACTGTTGGTCAAAGAAGAAGCATGAGGACCACTGTGAAGGTCTAACAAGGGATGGATTAAATATGTTTATTTTCACATATTTAAAAAAAAAAGAATTAACATTATTCAGATGAATAACAATGTTTGGAAATTATAAATAGAAATGGCTAAAAATAAGTGCAGCACTTAATAAGCAGTAATTAGAAAGCTGCTAATTGAACCTGATGCTATATTGAGGTAAACAGAATGAGGCTGAATGCTGTCAATCAGCCGTCCGCTGAGGGCGGGTCGCTTTGACCGTCTGCAGACAGCAGCATCATTCTTCCATTTGTTTCAAAGTTAAACTCACATGAATCTGGATCCAGATTGTCAGGAATGTGCCTTGCAGCTGCTATGACTCTGTGCTGATGCCCATTCAGAAATGAATGCATTTTAAGAGTGCGGGAGATCAACGTTCACTCTGTACATTTTATACGCACACGATGATACAGGTAAAAATGAGGATGCACTATGTTAGAGGACTTTGCCTGAGAAATAATGGTGTATACTTTAATATTCTCAACTGATCGTCTTAAAGGATCAGTTTCTTCTGTTTTGCATACAACTGTAAAAATACAGTGAAATTCAACAATCACATTGCATTATTTCCTTTTTTGTCATTCACTTAAAAAAGCTTACTGGTACTGTACAGATATTGAACAGAAGTCACACAATAATAGTATTAATCTGAATTTACACTTCAATATTGGGCAATAAACAGTCAACTATTAATGATAACACACTGTTTTTTTTTCTTTTTTTCCCATTTCACGTACAAAAAGGTTTGGAGACACACAAGCTCTGTAGTTCTACCATCTTCAAATTAGTGCATGTTTAAACGCTTCCCTTGTTTTCATAGTTGCCTTTCACTCTGGGTGAACCTGGAAAGAACAGACTCGGATGTAAAGCCAGAAGGAAATTAGAAAGAAAACAAAGAGTGAACCGCGGGCATTCTTGGTTTCTTCTTCTTGTCATAAGGACTAAATCGTCTGTTCTTGCTGTTCGCTGCTGTGAGAAGCTTAAAGTGAAGGTCACAGGTTTCATCAGAACTTGAGCAGGTGGAATAAGGTTATCGTCAGCAGGAGGCAGAGAGAACAACAGGAGAAGATGGGCGTCCCGTTTACATCATGCATCGCTCCAGGACCTGAAGAAGAGAAACAATTCAGCTGTTAACCGTCTCGTTTAGGCCGGAAAACACCGCAGTTTACCTTCTTTCCTGCTGTCCTCCCCAATCAGCAGCCACACTTCATTTACCTCTATTATTACAGTAAAACATTGATCAGCCTGTGGAATCAGAGCTGTTGCTACAATCCTAATCTGACAGAGGTGTTCAAAGTGTTCATGTTTATTCCTCCAGTTTAAATCCTGCTGTTTTAAAACACTTTTATGGAAGTTAGAGGATTAACTTCAGCTTTTTACTCCAGTAAAAGTGTAAAAGTTCCATTTCTGAAACTTCTTAAAGTATAAAAGTAAAAGTAGTGCAGTAAAAATGTTAAGGCCAGAATGTTGGAGACGATTCTCAGTCATTCAGGTCAGAGTCACTCTAAAAAAGTTAAAATCAATCCTCTGGACTTTGTTTCCAAGTTAGAAGACGTTTCTCTTCCATCCAGGAAGATTTTTCAATTCAAAATGTCAGAAATAGCGTTTAGTTCCAGGTTTTATCCAGTAGTCCTGTCTATGTCTCTGAAAGGGGTTAAAGAGAATTGCTGGCCTGGCTAAATAGGAGAGGTCTTCTGTTTGTCCAGTGGATAGTTTTTTTTTGTTTTTTTTTACTTTTTTGGAATGTTAAGGCCTGCTCTCTCCTATAAAGGAACATTTTTCTATAATTCTGGATGATAACTTCCTTAGGGCCGGATCTATCAAAGGTTTGCGTGTATAAAAACGTGAGCTATTTCACTGCGCACGCTAAAAAATGTACAAACTGATCTATCAACAGCGTGCTAAAAGGATTTGGTCTTTAAAACGCACTAAATAGCGCCTCTTATCCATTTAGTACTTTTTCTGCAATGAATATGCAATATGGGGCGTTTACACGCAAAAGTGCGTCTTGTGGGAGGTGAACATGTAAATATATTAATTTAGCACTCGCAAAGTGATTTATTAAACCTGAAAGCAATTTTGCTAACGGTATCTGACTCTATATTTAACACGTTTCAAAAGAAGGTGCAAATGGTCTGTATGCGTAATTGCGCACACATGGCAGCGGTTATTGCTGCAAGAAGGAGACATGGAAATGAAGCAAGGAGACGCAGAGAACGCAGTTTTTCACTCCGTGTGAATATTTTTGGAATGAAGGAGGAAACGATCATCAAATGGAGAGGTGGCGAAACGTCTTCAAATCTTGAAAACCAAGTCCAGTGGATATTTTTTGAATTTTTTTGAATTTTTATGGAATGATCATCAAAACATATCGTTTATCCAGCATTGCCATTTTGGAGCTGCAATTCCAGTGATTTGCTCCTCACAGAGCGTCAGCTGTACTTGTTCCTCAATGCTGGTCAGAGGCATCTCATCTACTGTGCCCCCTCCTGTTTTGTTCGCAGATGTTTTGTTATATGCCAGTTTTTCTTTGGTTCGCCTTCTAATCTTCTTTTTACTTCATCCACTGTTCGCAAGGTTTCACCAACAGCGTTTACTTTATTACAGATTTGTTCACATATAGCGTTCCTCTGTGTGACAGTCACACTTCTTTGCTGTAGCTCACTTAAATGTTTGTTGGCTTCATCCACCAACACCTCCATTTCCATGGGGTCGAATTTCCTTTTGCGCTTTCTGCTGTCCAAACTCGCCATGCCGCAAACCACAAAACGCGCAAAACCATCATTTAAATAGGGCGTCTCCAACAGTTTTGCACCTGCCACCAGTTACGCAATCGCTCTTGTTAAATCACCCGCAAACCATGGTTCAGCCCCTCGCGCAAAATTCCAGTTTGCGAGCGCAAATTACTGCACGCAAAATTGGATCTTGATAAATCCGGCCCTTAGACTCTATTTTCTTAGTTTTAAAACTAATGCTAACAGAGTCACATTTAATTTTGCATCATCTTGATAAACTATTATTTTTTTTTGTATATGGTGAGCAACAAGTTGGGGCAGCACCGAGTCCAACAACAACAAAATTAATTGTCTGGATGAAACAAATTATCTTGATGGTTTTTAAAATTTCTTTAAATACCAACAGGCCATAATGAAAAGTAGCTTAAATGAAACAAAACTATTTTCAAAATATAAGGAGTAGAAAGTTATCTAAACATAATTACTCCAGTAAAGAATAGATAACCAACATTTCTACATCAGTAAAGTAATGTATTTCTACTCTGTTACTTTACACCTTTGTTATCTGATCACCTTATTGTAGATCGCTATCCATTGTTTTTATTTCAAATTTCTTATGCTGGAATCAAAGGGTTTTCAGAAGATGTTGTAAAATTCCCTGTATTTTTAAATTAAAAACCTGACAGATATAAATTATTAATATTAATTTGCAGTTACAATATTTTGTACATTTGTTTGATTTTTGGACAGGAAGAACTCGTAGAACCGTGTGTGTTTCTGCACTAAACAAAGAGGTGCCTCACACTGCAAAAACACTTCTAGAAATAAGTAAAAAATTCCTCACATTCTTATATTTACCATTATTTTGATCAGGTAAATAAGATGATCTGCCAATGGAATGAGTATCTTCACTTTTAGAAAAATATGATAAAAACAACGGCCCTTGAAGTAAGACAATGCAATTCTTTTTTCTGATTTTAAATGTAAATTGTCTTCTTCCTTTGGTAAAGTGTTTATCTTACTTCCTCAATTCAAGAAAAAACTGACTTATTTAAAGCTACAGTGTGTAATTTTCAGCGACATCTAGCGGTCAGACTGCAGACTGCAGCAACATGAACATCTCCCCCCCACCGCTTCTCCCCCCCAACAGTACGGCGAGCGTTACGGGACAAAATGTCTTCCACGACGTCCGCATCACCTACCTTCTCAAGTGATGAGGTTTGTTTACATAGATAATTTTACAGATAGTATTTCATTAGTCTGTGTAGGGTATAGATTTCATGTAGACTTAAGATAATAAATATACCCGTTATTTTTTCTACGTCGTTGTGACGTCTTGGTGAGCTGCTTTGCATGGTGATATAAACAGACGAAGTAATTGTAGTCATTAGTTTAACAGCGAGATTGTGTTCGCTGGAAGAATATATATTCCCCGTTTACAGAGTCCAAGTCTTGTTTGTGGCACGGGGGTTACAAGGCAAGGAAGAGGGAGAGGAAGAGGGCAGAGAGGCCGGGGTGGGCGTGCAGCTAGGGCCAGGCGAGAGAGGGGAGCCAGCGGGGTGAGAGCAGAGGAGGAAAGGCTTGAAGATCTCCAAAGGAGCCGGAGAGAAGTAACCGAGGTATATATCCAGAAAATTATTTTACAGAAAATTACTGAATCATTACCTGTGAAACGTCAGGGACGTTGCTGAATAAGTATACTGGAGAGTAACAGCATCATCACGCAGCATGTTATTGTTTTAGACAGGTCTGAGCATCCTGTACTCCAAAAACTGCAGTGATCTTAGACAATTGTGTGTGTAGGATTAATTACCTGTCCAAGAGAAAACTGGCAACTTGAGCGTCACTTTGAAAACCTTTTTCCTCCATCAGTGACTTCCATCGTGTAAATGCCGTGCCAATGTTGATCCGTGTTTTTTGCCGTTTCTTGTCACGCTTGCGTTTATTCTCGTCGTGTTTCCGCTTCTTAGATGACGGGGGTTCGGTGTCCGCCGCTTTTCGTTGTGATACAGAGTAGGCATGATCCTCCATTCGTCTGATGTTTGGCCACACAGTGCCAAACAGTTTGCAAAGTCACTCACGCCTGCCGCCTTGTTCACCTTTCTTGTTACTGAGGCGCAGTATACCTGCTTCTTCTTCTTCTTTGGTTTCAGGCAGACTAAACGCTTCTCAGGCATAATACTGCCATCTACTGTTCAGTACCGTCTCAGTTAATCTCTCTCAACTTGCCGTAGTTATTTTCGAATGCATGGGAGATCTCGCAATCGCTAGTTTGTTGCCTCTGGGCTGCCGTAGCGCAAAGATGTCTGCCTCCATGGCTGCGAGACCCGCTCCTATGTAATTATAAATAACGAATTCTAAGGCAGCGCAAATATTATGGTTAAAAGGCTGAGCTCATAGGTGATGATAAATAACATAGTTATGTATAATATATTAAATTTCTGACTTTATATGCCTGTAATTATTACACACTGTAGCTTTAAGAAAAAAATATTTTTTGCAGTGATGTAAAAAAAATCCTCATAGTTGGTTGTTTTAAAAAGAGAGGATGGCTTTCAAATATAAGCACATATTTCCATGTGTTTGCTATCAGTGGGCGTAAATGACAAGTTAAATTTCATGGAACATTTCATAGAAATAATGAGCTTTAAAAGCTGGATACCAGCTAAACTACATGCTATAGATGTTAGAAAATATTTTTCCATTTCTATGTCTGTAGACATAGAAAGTTTATATATTTGGAGTAGGAATAATATAGACTGAAAAGTGGTTTTAGTATTTATTAATTTTAAATACACTTCACTATTCATTGCATGAGGAAATAACTACATCCATGAGGAAACAAAGCCTTCTACACCTTTATGCAGTTTGAAGAAATGTGTTTATATTCTTACCATAAAGAATTATGCTGGCGTTAGTGATCCCCATCGTGTTCATGGCAACGCAGGTGTAGTTTCCATAGTCTTCTTCAGACACGTTGAAGAAGATGAGCAGCGACTGTTTGTCTTGAGTCTCTATTTTAAGGCCGTTTATTCCATTCAGCAGCCTGCAAAATAAAGATCACCCATCAGCTGCCAAAACGGTTTCTGGTCTGGGAAGAAAGCCTCTTTTAAATTGCATAATTCATCATATTTGTAAGAAACACATTTAAGCATAAAAAAGCATAAGAATAAATAATACATGTGATAAAGTCCCATATGAAGCAGCTCTACTGTAAATAGGCCTGTTTTTATAAAGCACCTTTCTAAGTAAAGAGACTCTAAAGGATTTATATTCAGTTATTCCCACACTGATGGAGGTGAGTTATAGTGTAGCCACCGCCGCCCTGGGGCTCACTGACAGCAGTGGTGCTGCCGTACCAGGGGCCGCAGGGCGCTCTGATCACCATCAGGTGGTGCTTAGGGAAACGTCCAGCCTGACGACACAAGGACTGAAATGCTGGGATCAAATCTGTGACCCTGAGGTCACATCTCCTGCCTCCTACACCCGTTCCCCCAATATCTGCTGATATTTAGCATTTTAATCCAGAGCATCATTTCACTGCAAGGTTTCCTGATCAAATAAAAAACTGGACGTTATTCCACTTCTGTCCTGTGCTTCACTGATGGTGCGTTCAGGGTGAGTTTGTTTACTGAATCACTTGTTAAAATAAAAAAAAAATAAAAAACAGAATAAATAAAAAAGGTTAGGTGTGCTACTTTTATTGAGTCATTCAGATGTCATCTGGAAGAAGAAGAAGAAGAACTCCATTGTTTGCAGAATCTCACTGAGGTTCTGCTAAATCTGCATAACTTTGCTTCAACGGCTTTAGGGGAAGGATATTAAACATATTAAAACCAGAGCAAAGATGAAGTAAATACCAAGACTGATGAAAGAGTTAATCTAAGGAGTAATTCATCGGCACACGAATGAAGGCCTTCAGTAAAGAGGGAGGCCTTCTGAAACATCTCTGCATAGCCAGCTGCCGTGACGTCGCTCCACAACCTGAAGCTCGGCTGAAGGAAATGTTCCCCTGATCCCAAAGGCAGCCTGTCGTTTAGAAAGCTCCTCCCATGGGATCTGCTTGTCTTTCCAGACACATTAAAACCCATCAGGACTGTCAAACTTACATTTTCTCGTCTGAAAATAAAACTTTTTCCACCTTCTGTTTGGTGATCTTGTTTAAACTCTAAAAGGGCAATTTTGTGCAATTGAAGGAGAAAAGGCCTTTGAAAACACATTTTTAAAACCTTTTCTCTCTGATGCTGCCTGATAGTTATAGAACTGCAGTTTGAACCAGTTGGAGCCTCCAGCTCGAGGCTGGGGAATTATTTCTGGGTGATGTTTTTGTTCCATAACCATCAGGATCTCCATAGACGTATAGAAAGATGGTCTCCAGTCTCAGCAGCAACGAGACGTTACCAGTGATCGAGTTTATGCAGCTCAAAAATACGATCACATTCTGAAAGCTGTTCTGTTTTTACCACCAGGAGGTCATGAGACTGGAAACCGGTCAGAAAATAATCCAAAGAAACTGTTAAATGAGTTTATTCTTACATTTCCAATCACCTTAAATGGTTAAATGCTTGTTTGCAATAAATTGCTTATCTGATCTTTATCTTAATCTCATCCCTTCTTTTTTTTATTTGGAAGCTCTAAGATGCAACGATGCAAAATGTTCATTCTTGCCATTTTTTAACTGGTCCTAGATGTTTGATCAGGAGTGAGAGTTGAAATATTTGCATTTGAAAGTTTAAATATATTTGTGTAAGAGATATTTAAATGTAGAAATACTTTGTTGATCTCAAAGGGAAAGTAAATACTACAGTAACACATACTCCAATCTTACTTAATTACAAGTAAAAGTTACTCAGTCAACCATCAAAACTGTCATGATCACAGGCCCCGTAGGGAATCCAGGAATCTACCTCCGTCATGACCCCACCCCCACCCCCCCTAACGCATATATAGCAGAGGGAGCAGGTGAATAAGATGAATGATAATTGGAGAGCGGGGAGGGAACAGCAGGTGAATGAGGTGATTGATCAGAGAAGCTGAGATCATGACAGAGAGCCAACAGTTCAACATCTGGGCTGCAGTGATGAATGTTCACACTGACATGTCCTGGATGACACCATCTGTTGATCACTAACACTGCCAACCCCCCTCCATTAGGTGTCCCAGTCATAATGCTGCATTGCTGATGTCTGCTGGGTCCTTGCTGGGGCTTAAAGTTCTTCTAACTTGTTTTCTAAAGATCTCACATTGCCCATGATGATTGATGGATGAGATGGCTTGAATTTCTTGTTCCTCCCTCATCTCCTCACTCCTGCTCTGAATCCATCTCCTTCTCCTCTCAGCAGGTACTTATGGAAGTAGTGGATGTATTATTTCAGGTTTAGAGTTGTTAATTAGCCCCTCCCAGGGATAAAAAGATCCACTTGCTTGGGTTGCTGTGGTTACGCATTATAAAGGGTATAAAAAAAGGAAAAAGAAAATCCTTCCAGTTTCCCAACAACTGACAAACAGTGAACAAAAGAATACCAGAGTAAAGCTAGCAGAGCTACTTAAGCAGCACCATTCTAGAATTTATATGTTTGAGTGATAAAATGTATGTCTGTTAGAGAATGTAAATATTTAAAATGAAAGTGTTTTATATGGGATTTACAGCTCCTCATGTTTAACAGCTTCTAAGCTTTTCAGAAAGTCATTTTCCCGTCTCTATCTCCTAATCATCTTAATCAAAAGCATGAAAACGTGAAGGACCACCACTGGTAAATAAATAAACAAGAGAGTTTAGGCGCAGTATTCTCCCAAAAGTCAAACTGTGAGTCATTCATATAGATGCAGAGCAGAAGAACAGCAGAACAGGGAGGATCCTTGCCTGCGGTCTTCTTTGTACCACTCGAATTCTGCCCTGGGAACCGCCGAGGCTTCACACTGCAGAACTCCTCTCTGTCCAACTGGAGTTCCTGTACTCCTCGCCTTTGAAATGAAGGGAGGGTCTGAAAATGAAAAGAACAAAACAGAAACAGCAGCATTTATCTAACCTGATCAACAGAATATTCACAGCATGACAACACTTCTATCTTAATAATCCGTTTAGGTCACTTTTAAAGTATTATCACCTCATCTCTAAATGACTGCTAGAAAGTAAAGCAACATTTTCAGCACCATGTGGTCATCGTCCTCCACTTAATGTGGGACCAGCAGTCTCAGCAGAGACCCCCAGGCTTCCCTCCCCCCAGAGTCCTCCTGGGGAAGCCTGAGGAGCTGCCAGGCCAGAGACACTGTCCCTCCATAGTGTCCTGGGTTGGACAGCGATTGGGTCCAGATTTAATGAGCGTAGATAAGGGCAGGAATGAAGACCAACCAGTAAAAGAGTTTTACTTTTCACTGCATACGACGGAGAGCAGAGAGCAAAACTTTAAAAAAAAAACCTGAATAAAAAAGTTTTAAAGATAATGTTTTTTTTTGTTTTGCTTTGTTTTTTAAACTGAAGAAAGTTTTGAAGTGTTGTTTTTGTTTGAATTATTTTGCCACCAACGTGTCGCAGTGGGCGGGTGCTTCTCTTTTGGTCAGACCTCTTTGATTGACAGCTGTCTACACCAACCACAACGTCTTGCACACAACTTTTTTCATTCAAAGAAAAATACAAAAAACATTATCTTCTAAAAACAAAAATTCAGGTGAGTATTTTTTTGCATTTGAACAGTTTTTTCTTCGATTGAAACAGTCAAATGTCCTCCCCATGTTAGGATGAGGTATGTAAGGTCCAAACACAAAAAAGATTACTACGATAAAAGAGAACATTTTCAATAATATAAAAAAAGAGTTAAATTTTTGAAGTCTCCAATATTTTATCTGCAGTCAAAAACTATTTTCTGTGATTGAAAACTTTTTTTTTTTTTTTTTTTTTTTAAGCAACTTCTTTTTGAATGATAGAGACACTGATGTCCAAACCGTTATATGGTCCAATCAAAAAAACAATATTACTTCAACTAAAACATGACTTTAAACAAATAAAAATTGACTTATATCAAAGAAAATATTTCCAATCAAACAAAATAAGACTTCAAATGTAGTTTTTTGAGTCAACTATATTTCTTTCTTTATTTCTTTGATTGAAAAGGTTTTTTTTTATTGAAGTGAAGGTCTTTTTGAAAATATATTTTTTGACTCAAGTAACCTTTTTTTTATTGAATTGTAAAGAAACAAATCTACCCTCATATAGTAAGAACAAAACCAAACATGGTACTTAGAGATAAGACTAACTTTCTCTGTTTTTTAAGCCATCAACATTTTTTCTTACAATGATAATTTGAACCAGCAATGTTTCTGGAGAATCAGATGATGTCTGCTGAGTTTATTTCTTACAGATTTTAATTCTGGATTTTAATTGTATTTCTTTAAGTCAGACTGGTCACTATATAAAACAAGAAATGTAAAGTCTGACTTGTTTAGTCTGTTAGTTTGAGCAGAACTTTAGGATTTGATGGCACTAGTCATCATATCTTGGTATTCAGGTATCTCGCCCTGAAGCAGCCTTTGCAGAGACGGTGCCAGTTGCACACTCAGTTCAATCTGAAATACTCACACAGAGATAAAAGACAATTAGGAGAATTTTATTGAAACCATTACTTAGTCTTTGGTGCTCAGACCTCGGCAGGAAACATAGCGCTTAATTTTGATAGATATGCATGAACTGGAATAAAGAACAGGGCTGTTTCCCCCCCAGGCCTGAAACTGGTGGTGCAGTGGAGATAGATGGAGTTGGTCAGTCTATAGACTGCTGGTTAGAGAGACGGTTTGCTGAGCTTTATGGAAAGATCCAGTGGACTGCGTGAGCTGATACTAGAGCTTCACTCAGGGATCTGGAAGATGGAAGTCCAGTTGGATAACACAGGTTGAAAGAACCTGTCCATGATGAGCAAGCATGAAGCAACAGTGGAGAGGAAAAACTCCCAGTTGGGAAGAAACCTCTGGCAGAACCAGGCTCAGCATGGCGGTGTTCTGCCGGACCGGTTAAGATGAGACAGAGAACGCAGTAAGAGTCCGGGAGGAATGACGCTCTGATGAAGCTTTAGCTACGATGGTGGAGGGGGGAGGAAATGGTTTCATCTGAATGATGTCAGACAGCGGAACCACCACATGCACACAGGAGCAGACAGTGCGTATCAGAGGCCTTTTGAGATGAGCTTTGGATGCCGATTGGCTTGCATGGGGGTTTGGTTCAAAGATGATTGGCTGTGTTGCAGGCGGATGTAGGAGAGCGACGAGTTTCTTCGTTCGCAGTGAAGATGGAAGGTGGCATAAAATGCCTGACGCGATGCTGGGGCCATAAAAACCCACAATGATAGGCGCCATGAGGCGGCCACTGCGAAGATGGAAGGCGCCATGAGCCGTCTGCTGCGATGCTAGAAGTCAGCATAAAATTCCCACTGCAATGCTGGTGCCATAAACACCCACAATGGAAGGTGCCATGAAACGCCCAGTGTGAAGATGGAAGGCGCCATGAGGTGCCTGCTGCGAAGAGCGAAGGCGCCCACCACAAAGATGGAAGGCGCCCGCAAAAAGATGGAAGGCGCCCGCTGCGAAGATGTAAGCGCCATGAGGCGCCCACCGGGAGGATGGAAGGTGCCATGAGGCGCCCACTGGGAGGATGGAGGGAACCATAAATATTAGGTTTAAATGATTAATTAAAGTCAGTGACAATAGGAACAACTACTTTCCACTAAACTTCGGTTTCTAAATTCAGGCTACCTTAAATTAAGCATGAGTTGAAACGGAAACAGACTGAAAGAAACGCAGGTATGACATGACTTATCCATCAAAGCAGCGCACAATCTGCTGATTATATGACATGATTGACAGAGATAATGGAATAAAAACCAGCCGGAGACCTGAAAGCAAAGATCAGAGGACTGATGTTAATTAACGATGAGAAGCTGTGAGCTGCAGAAGCATGAGCATGGGATATTTTTAATAGAGCAAAGAAGTGAAGGTATGAATGAGGAAACAATGGAGGCTTGAAGCGATACGTCCCAATGGAAGAGAATCGGTGTCAGAGAGCTGAACGCAGAGCGAGCCGATGTGGCTGCCGATGGCTGAAACACAGAAATGTTTGGAGACGGGGGAACAGGGCGTGGCGGAGCCGCCGATCTCTGCAGCATTGCATGGATCAACAGGTGTGTCAGAGGATCCGAGCAGCAGCCGGAGCAAAGGATCCAAAGTCACTTCGAGTTAAATTGGTGTCATCTGAATAAAGTCAGAGCGCATCCGCCGCCTGAGCACAGGAGCGGAGGAGTGCGATCGGAGGCCTTTTAAGATGAACTTTGGATGCCGATTGGCTTTCGTGGAGGCGTGGTTCAAAGCTGATTGGCTGTGTCGCAGGTTGATGTAGGAGAGCAACGAGTTTCTTCAGTTGAACTTCTGCCTGGGCTCCATTTCACTAATTGGTGCAAAACTCAGCCTGAGAATGTTCCAGAACCAGATTAGATAGACAGGCTCTGTTGTGGCCTCCTTGAATATTTAGTGCACCTTCATGTGTGCTGGCACAGGTAGGTCTGTTTTTGGAAGGTTTTACACAGAAGGTGCAGATCTATAGAATGAGAGAACATTTCTATCCAGTATGAACTAAAAGTGTTTTTCTGCCATTTAACTCATGCTTTGAAAAAGATAATTTCTCCTTACAGATTTCTTCAAGATTAGTTTTTTTCAGCTCATAGAAATATTTTAAATATCCAGAAACCTACTAAAAATGCAATTTTCATTTCTATTAAGGTGAAGTGTTATACATTGGATGGTAAAACATGTTAGAGGAAGTATAATGGTCTTTCATTGCTTCTCTGTTCAGGAACTGAACATCTCGCCAAAACCTATCAAACCATGAATTTTATTAGCATTAAACCCTGCATAAAGGAATGTTATCTAGACGCAAGCATCCTTGAATTATACATTTGGGCAATGATTGAACGCACTCATAGAGGAACCTCAGTGATTTGAACATCTTTTAAAAAAAGAAGGATTTTGAGACGAAGTCAAAATAATTCCCATTTTCACCGCCTTTTGCTGGATAGTTTATATATCAGTCAAGCAAATAACCAATAATCCAGCACATAACCATGACCTCATGTTTAACTGTTTTGCTGAAATGAATCTCTGCAGCTTTCTTAAGGAAGTGAATGTGTTGGAGTAGTGGGGAACTAGAACATCCTGTTCTTCTGTGGTGCAGAACATACTGCTCACTAACAAAAGGGACAAGTGAGAAGGAAACATCTGTTGGTAACAGATAAGGCCCCCTGGCGCGTCACACTCTGCCTTCACTGATACACTGAGGTAGTGCTCTTCCCTAATTGGGTGTGGGTCTACCAGAGGTAGTCAACTCCAGACCTCAGAGGCTGGATTACTGCAGCTTTAAGATGAGTCTGCTTTAACCAACCAAATGACTGCAGTTCAACAAAAGCCATGGATGGAAATCCAGTGTGCTGAAGCAGGCAGTACGCCGGCCCTCCAGCACTGAAGTTAACTAACACTGGTCTGCAGGATAAAAACCAGTGAACCGAAGGTTTGGGTCCTTTTTTTGGACTGTTAGACTGTGTGCATGTTTTTTTCTATCCATGAGATTGTCATGATTTTGCTGCTGAAGGTTGGCTCGATTGATAATTCACCTGTCTAACTCTGCCCTGTTCCTCATCACTGCTCATCTGGTCCACCTGCTCCTGCATCTATTTAAACTCCTTGGTCCCAGCCATCAGTGCCAGGTTATTCTTTAGCCTTTGGTGTTGAGAGTTCTCCAGCATTTCTAATAGTGATTTCTGTTTGCCTGATCCTGATCTGTTTCTGTATTTGGACCATTGAGCCTCTCTGCCCCTGTCTGATCTGTTGGCCTGACCCGTCTTTGGAGTCTTGTTTGATTCTTCTGTAGACTGAAGCAGTATCTGCCTCTTGACTTCACCCTCTGGATTATCCTGCCTTCCTCCATCATCTGCTCAGATCTGATCTCCTGTCAGCTCGGCAGGCTTCTAGACTTCAGCGTCTGGAACTCTCTGGCGGTGTCCGCTGTGTTCTGTCATCGGCTGACACACCGGCTGCATCTTACCTCCTTCACTGGGCACGGATTGAACTGCTAAACCAGGTTAGTGACTCACACGTTCATAATAATCCTCAGATTATCGTAATAACTAACCTGTGTTTCTCTCCTATAGACTTTTCTGCCTCAGACTCTCTACCCGCTGCAGCCGCTGCAGATGCGTTTCAGTCATGGTTTGAATAAACGCTTTTTAAGTAACCCACTTTCTGTCTTGCCTGAATTCTGGCTCCTACTTTCTGAGCCATTCAAAGATCTGTGGCACAGCTTCCTCTGCCTTAGTAGATTAAGATGGTAAAGTCAAGATAAGTAGAGGATCTACTGCAGGACTGGTTCAGAGTTCAAGTCAACTATGGGTGGAAACCTTTATACAGTTAGGGAAACGTTTGAAAATTGGTGGAGTAGAGCAAGGTGACGTTGGCCCTGTGGCTAAAGGGCCATAGGATGAAGTGGTAACGGAGATTAATGACATTTAACAGGCCATTGAGGCAAACTGTGACCATGAATGTGAGAGTGTGGTGCTTACAGTTGACCGTGACCTGGACCCTCCTTATGTCGGAGCTGGAGATGTCGTTAGAGGCAATGCACTCGTATGTTCCCGACTGCTCCTTGGTGATAGAGATCAGCTCCAAATGCTCCCCCTCTGTCACAAATTTATGGCCACCTGTGGAAAGTTAACATCAAATAGATGCCTTTAGTTTTACAGTAAAAGTCATTCTTGCAATGGAGATTAAATGAATGTGATTGTTTTAACAAAGGTGTAACCAGTGACTAATAACTTCTACCTTTCAATGTCACATAACCATGAAACAACATAGCAGGCAACTGTTATTGGACGAGACTGAGCTTCAGTTCAGACAAACTTGTAAAGAGGCTGTAGGCAGAAAAGATCACAATAGTTCCCACCCCACCTCACCCAGGTTTGCCAGCTGGTGCCTTCGCTCTCATTCTCACTCCTCACACCCAGAATAATGCCAAATACAGTCATTGGATGTTCAACCTAAATGTAATATTTTCTGATTCTTTAAAAACATGATTCCTTGCTGAACCTTCTTGGTTGGGACCGAACCCTGAGGTCTCCCACTGCTACTTGGAAAATAAAGCTTCTTTAAAGTCAGACTCAGTGGACTCAGAATTTACCTTTTTCTTTGCTTTTCAGAAACCATTTATTAGCTGCATGACTGCAGCGTGTTAATAGCACTGGTTTCCTCATTTCCTTACTTTACAGCCGTATTCCAAACTCTTCGAAAATAATCGCCTTCTTCAGAGTTCTTCACGGAGAACCTCATTGGGTCAATGCCGAAAAGTTAGATTTTCTATTGATTATTGAATTAAAATTAATTAAAATAAAACAAAAAAATCTGAAAATTGGGTAATTTATGCTAAATTCTAATAAATAAGATTTGTTATTTTCTAAGATTATTACAATTTGGAATAAGAGTAAAACATAAGTGATTGAAAACTGTCCAGTTGGACTAAAATTATCAGCCAACTTACATTAAATTAGTTTTGTCCATCTTAACTGAGGAGGTTAGAAGTCGGAATAATGATAATATAATTCAGATTAGAGCAGTGCAGAACAAATAAATGTTCCGTGAGTTTTTCTACCATCCTAGAACGACATTTATTGCAATGAATGTTCTTCCCTACTGAGGGAGAACTTCTCTCCACCAGAAACCCTGCAGCTCTACAACATGTCTCTTAAAGTGTGTAACCGAGCATGTTTTATGCACCATAGAGAAAACAGATATGAGCTTTAATCTAGATTAACAGAAGTGTCAATCAAGCAACATTTTCAATATTACCATAACCTGGAGACGTTACAGCAGCCGGCTGGGGATTTACGGCAAAGGCTGTGGACAAGAGCTAATCAGCTTGCTGCAGGAATCAGGGGATCCGCTGGCAGTTAATTGGACATGTTCATCATGGATAACTAGATTAGGATGAAGGAATGCTGCCGAGATCATCTCTGGAAACATCCAAACTTCATGCCCATTTACACTAATCTCATTTACTCTTTTCATTTATTTGATTTTTGCTAACTGAATTCAGATGCTATCTTTTATTTTTTCTAATATAACACTGTTTGCTATAAAATTGTGCAAAAAGTTTTTTTAAATTATAATTCAAGTTTCCTTATTGTGGTTTTTAATCTCGATGAGTCTGCTGGGTTGTTTCCCAGTCAGTGGGTTCGTTCCCATTTACTGCGCCTCCTGCGTTCAGAGATGAGTGGATAGATGTGATATAGGAGCATCTCAGCGTTCAGGTCCAGCTGACCACAGCTGGACCGTTTATCCCACAGAGACACTGGATCATTACAGAACCACAAATATGAAGAGACTTCCAAAGTAATGACCTGAAATATGGAGAGAATAAATATTAGGATATAAATGTCCATCTGACTTAGCCTGCAGAATAAAGCTAAGGAGTGAGTCAGTGTGATCACATCGTACCGCTGACAGAGAAATAGAAAAATAATCACAACAGCTATAAACAGCAGCAGCATGGATGGTCTGCTGCCCTTCCTATATCATTAGTACAACATCAGCATCCATATAGCGTGACTGGATGACTAATAGAAGACCTATTAGGCTACCAGGCAGCAGCCGACGCAAATGTGCAACTAAAAGCTCTTCATGCAAGACCTCGGCAATATAAAGCATTAGCTTAAGTGAGTCTGGTGCTCGGACCATGCTCAGAAAACTGAGGAATGAGTCCAAACTGCAGGAGAGAGCAGAGGAATGGATGATGAAAAGGATGGGATTGATTCTACAGAAAGAAATAAGTAATAATCATCAGAGTTCGATAAACTTTAATGTTAAAACGAGTCTGAGAAGTTGCTGCTTTCTCTGTATTTAATCTGTTTATCTCAGCATGCAGGTTTCACTGTACAGGATGGTGAACATGAAGCAATGTTTCTCCTAATTAGCTGCTCCTGTTTAAACAATATTTAGTATCTATCCATAAATAAGAGTGAAATCAGTGTTTTTGACAGACGCCTGGTACCGCGGCTGTAAAACACGGTTTGACTGTTGATATGACGCCTTGTATTCGCCCTGACAGAAGCCGGCGGTTATTTTCAGAGCTTCATGCTTTCTAACATCGCAGAGCCCTGCGGTCGTTCTCTAAGCAGAACTTTATACTCAGCAGATGGTCCTGGAAGCAGGTCATGGTCCATTTGAGTCCCAGCCACTCTAGCTAGCCCACAGAGCATGGCGTCTCCCTGAGGACTGCTTTCCTGCTGACACCATTCAGGCCTTTTCTCTTTGCCTTCACCTTGCTGTCACATTCCACCAATACCTCTTAGCCTGAGGCACCAGCGTGAGCACTGAAGGACACGCTGAAGTTTGGTAGGATCTGTCATTCTGATTTCTTTTCTTGTCTGTGACCTTCTTAGACCACCATCAGCTTTCTTTTACTCTTTCGCCTGGGAGCTGCTAACACTGCATTATTATTATTTTCCCCCAATGTTTACATCTGATCACTGCTGCACTTTAAGAAAGGGAAATGTCATGAAAGCTGTATAAAATGAACTCTTGTTTTGTACGCACTCTGTGTATACGACATGACAATGAAAGTTGTCTAAGTCACTGAGGACAACTAAGACATTTTCTTAGATTAGATTAGGCACCGATGTTTATGGAAATCCTTGATAATAGCATTTTTCTTTAAATTTAGAAACATTTCCTTAGATATGAAAATATATAGTTGTTGTTTTTTTCTTCTATAGCCAGAAACATTCCTGCCTTGCAGTAGTTAGTATGATGGTGGCAGATTTAAAGTTTTGATAGAAAATGGAAGAGCTGGACTGATCATTCAAATAAAGAAGATTCTTAGAGTTCAGGCATTTTAAAATGGGATTGTTTTGAAGTGGTTTCCGTCTAACCTGCAGCTGTTAGAAATTACAGGGAATTTGAGAGCAAAGAGCTAACCTTAATTTATGCTTGACGCATTAGCGTTAGCTAGACCTTTAGAGCATATTGCAGATGTCTACAATATGCTCTAAAGGCTCCTGAAGCCCAGGCTATTTTATCTGAAGCATACATTAACAAGTTCGCTTGGTTCTGTTATTTTACTAGCCAACAGACGCTTCTACTAGCTAACAAATGCTTTTACTAGCCAACAGATGCTTTTACTAGCCAACAGACGCTTCTACTAGCTAACAAATGCTTTTACTAGCCAACAGATGCTTTTACTAGCCAACAGACGCTTCTACTAGCTAACAAATGCTTTTACTAGCTAACAGATGCTTTTACTAGCCTATAGTTGCTTTTACTAGCCTATAGTTGCTTTTACCAGCTAACAAATGCTTTTACTAGCTAACAGATGCTTTTACTAGCTAACAGAGGCTTTTACTAGCTAACAGATGCTTTTACTAGCCTATAGTTGCTTTTACCAGCTAACAAATGCTTTTACTAGCCAACAAATGCTTTTACTAGCCAACAGATGCTTTTACTAGCTAACAGAGGCTTTTACTAGCTAACAGATGCTTTTACTAGCTAACAGATGCTTTTACCAGCTAACAGATGCTTTTACTAGCTAACAGAGGCTTTTACTAGCTAACAGATGCTTTTACTAGCCTATAGTTGCTTTTACCAGCTAACAAATGCTTTTACTAGCCAACAAATGCTTTTACTAGCCAACAGATGCTTTTACTAGCTAACAGAGGCTTTTACTAGCTAACAGATGCTTTTACCAGCTAACAGATGCTTTTACTAGCCTATAGTTGCTTTTACCAGCTAACAAATGCTTTTACTAGCCAACAGATGCTTTTACTAGCTAACAGAGGCTTTTACTAGCTAACAGATGCTTTTACCAGCTAACAAATGCTTTTACTAGCCAACAGATGCTTTTACTAGCTAACAGAGGCTTTTACTAGCTAACAGATGCTTTTACCAGCTAACAAATGCTTTTACTAGCCAACAGATGCTTTTACTAGCTAACAGAGGCTTTTACTAGCTAACAGATGCTTTTACCAGCTAACAAATACTTTTACTAGCCAACAGATGCTTTTAGTAGCCAACAAATGCTTTTACTAGCTAACAAATGCTTTTACTAGCCAACAGATGCTTTTACTAGCTAACAGAGGCTTTTACTAGCTAACAGAGGCTTTTACTAGCCAACAGATGCTTTTACCAGCTAACAAATACTTTTACTAGCCAACAGATGCTTTTAGTAGCCAACAAATGCTTTTACTAGCTAACAAATGCTTTTACTAGCCTATAGTTGCTTTTACCAGCTAACAAATGCTTTTACTAGCCAACAGATGCTTTTAGTAGCTAACAAACACTTTTACTAGCCAACAGATGCTTTTACTAGCCTATAGTTGCTTTTACCAGCTAACAAATGCATTTACTAGCCAACAGATGCTTTTACCAGCTAACAAACACTTTTACTAGCCAACAGATGCTTTTAGTAGCCAACAGATGCTTTTACAAGCCAATAGACGCTTTTACCTGCTAACAGATGCTTTTACTAGCCTATAGTTGCTTTTACCAGCTAACAAATGCTTTTACTAGCCAACAGATGCTTTTAGTAGCTAACAAACACTTTTACTAGCCAACAGATGCTTTTACTAGCCTATAGTTGCTTTTACCAGCTAACAAATGCATTTACTAGCCAACAGATGCTTTTACCAGCTAACAAACACTTTTACTAGCCAACAGATGCTTTTAGTAGCCAACAGATGCTTTTACAAGCCAATAGACGCTTTTATCTGCTAACAGATGCTTTTACTAGCCTATAGTTGCTTTTACCAGCTAACAAATGCTTTTACTAGCCTATAGTTGCTTTTACCAGCTAACAAATGCTTTTACTAGCCAACAGATGCTTTTAGTAGCTAACAAACACTTTTACTAGCCAACAGATGCTTTTAGTAGCCAACAGATGCTTTTAGTAGCCAACAAATGCTTTTACTAGCCTATAGTTGCTTTTACCAGCTAACAAATGCATTTACTAGCCAACAGATGCTTTTACCAGCTAACAAAAACTTTTACTAGCCAACAGATGCTTTTAGTAGCCAACAGATGCTTTTACAAGCCAATAGACGCTTTTACCAGCTAACAGATGCTTTTACTAGCTAACAGGAAGAAATGTGCTGCAGCAGCTGGTCTGTCTGAGATTCCTTGGTTCCTCTGCAAACAAAACGCCAAAAATTAAACATCACAGCAACTTCTAGTATTAACTACAGCAACAGCTTTCTAATTCAGAACATAAAGAGATACTGGATCCTTTAGAAATGTTCCGTTAGATTTGATCAAACATTACATTCGGGAAACAACCATTTTCTTCCCAAAAGTTGTTTCTGTTTTTGCTCAGTTAGACTCAGTTGATAAATACTAAACAAAGTCATGGGATATCACATCTTATGTCAAATCCAAGCCACTTATTTCATGATTTTAGGCTAATAACATCTAATCATTTGAGCAAATGTTATTACAATAATAATGCATCATCAAAGAGTGTTAAACGGGGACCCTGTTGGGACCCAAACGAGCATATCGGCGACGGTTATATTTATGTTACTTTTCAATTCTATTCAGTTTATTTATATAGCTCCACTTTAAAGTTCATCAGATCAGTCAGATTGATTCAAAGTTTTCTATCTAAGGAAAACCAGCTGATTGCATCGACTCATTGACTCTTCAGCAATCCCTCACACTAAGCATGCTTGTAGCGACAGTGGGGAGGAAAAACTCCCTTTGAACTGGAAGAAACCTCCAGCAGAACCAGGCTCAGTGTGAGCGGCCATCTGCTGAGACCGACTGGGGTTCAAGGAGACAGAAGCAGAGATGCAATTATTTCTTCTAGTTTAGCAGCAAAATAGAAGAACTATTTTTTAAATCAGTTTAGTGCAATCACTACAGTCAAAGCTGTTTTCTGTCTAACCCTTGTCTGTCAGTGTGTGACCTGACATCCACACCTGCAGAAGTTCTCCAAACCACATCATGAATGAGTGTCAATAGCCACTCCCCTTTCCCAGGCCAACCTAGAACTGTGGATATTATCACCAGATATGAAGTCATAGTTAAAGATCATGATTTCATTTGAGCTTTTCATGAATCTGTTTAAATTCAGAGCAGACTTTGCCCCGATTGCCAAGAAGGACAGAAAAAATTAAGATGTCATGAATTTGAGTAAGTTGGATAAATCATTTTCAAGGTTCTCTCGAACTTTGACCTGATGGTGGTGCTACATGAAAGGTCAAATAATCATGAAAACCAATGAGGATCCAATGATTGGAGTCCTTAAATTTGACACATTTAGATAAAACCTTTTAAGATAATTTGTTTCAGATTAAAATATTGGCCTGATGGAGGCGCTAGAGGAAAGGTCAGGGCTCTTTTAGGAATTAAAAGTCAATTTCATTTATTTATTTTTTATAATCTACATTTGATAGGCCTGTATTCAACAAAAAACAGACTCATGGTGAATAATCCTTTTCTGGAGCCAAAAATCGCTGAAACGTGTTTCTAAAATCTGATGATTGAATGAAACATAAATTTAATCAGAGGGAAAATTAAAACATGCAGAATTAGGGTCTGTTTGTGTCAACAGCTGCTGAAAATGAGGAAGTGGAGATATGGGAAAGAAGGCTGATCTGATGATGATGATGATGATGATGAAGATAGCAGCTGGTTGGGGGGTGGGGGGGTTATTTTCTCTGTACAGCCTCCAGGAGAATCCCTCCTTCTTTCTTTCTCCTCTCTCTTCATGCTCACAGTAATGCGGGTGTGGATGGGGTGGCCTATCAGCGCTAAAGTTAGCTTGGAGTTGAACATAGATTTTTTTCAGCAGGGTCTTCCTCCCATATATTCTTGATATTCTCATGGCCTCAGATAATGGACTTGTATCTGTGCTCGTCCTGTTAGATCTTAGTGCTGCAATTGATACAGTTGACCATAATATTCTTTTAGAAAGACTTGAATATTTTGTTGGAATTAAAGGAACAGCACTAGACTGGTTTAAATCTGATCTATCTGATGGAATTCAGTTTGTTTATGTTAATGATAGATCTTCAACACGCTCAAAGGTTACCTGTGGAGTACCACAGGGATCAGTGCTAGGACCAATTCTCTTTACTTTATACATGCTCCCAATTGGTAGAGTTATTAGACAGCATGGGATTAATTTCCACTGTTATGCTGATGATACCCAGCTATATCTGTCTATAATCCAGATGAAGCTAACCCATTACATAGATTACAGGCATGTCTGAAGACATAAAAACCTGGATGACTCTTAATTTTCTGCTTCTGAATGCAGACAAAACAGAAGTTATAGTCTTTGGACCAGAGTCTCTGAAAAAGAAGCTGATTAGTCAGTCACTTCATTTGGATGGGATTAAACTGATTTCAGATAATAAAGTAAAAAATCTTGGTGTTATTTTTGATCAGGACCTGTCATTTAAATCCCAGATCAAAGAGGTTTCTAGAATATCCTTCTTTTATCTGAGGAACATTGCTAAAATGAGCAATCTCCTGTCCAGGGGTGATGCTGAGAAACTAGTCCATGCATTTGTTACTTCAAGGCTGGACTATTGTAATTCTTTACTATCAGGAAGTCCACAAACTGTAGTTAAAAGCCTTCAGCTGATCCAAAATGCTGCAGCCAGAGTTCTGATGAAAATGAAAAAGAGAGATCATATCTCTCCTATCCTGGCTTCTCTTCATTGGCTTCCTGTTAAATCAAGAATAGAATTTAAAATCCTCCTTCTCACATATAAAGCCTTAAATGGCCAAGCTCCATCTGATATCAGAGATCTGATTGTTCCTTATGTTCCTAACAGAGCACTTCGCTCTCAATCTGCAGGTTTACTAGTGGTTCCTAGAATTTCTAAAAGTAGAATGGGAGGCAGATCTTTTAGTTCTCAGGCTCCTCTCCTGTGGAACCAACTACCAGTTTTAGTCCGTGAGGCAGACACCCTGTCTACTTTAAGGCTAGGCTTAAAACTTTCCTTTTTGATAAAGCTTATAGTTAGAGTGGCTCAGGTTATCCTGAGCTATCTCTATAGTTATGCTGCTATAGGCTTAGACTTTTGGAGGACATAGGGACCCCCATTTCATCATTCTGCTTCTTCTCTGTTCTCCTATTCTGCAGAATCTGTTAGTTCAATCTCTAACCTTCTGCTCTCTCTGCTTTTCCTCAGATTAGCTTTGCCTCGTCTGTTCCTGTTTGGCTGTGACGTCATCCTGGAAAGAAACATCAGCTGTGCTGCTTCTATCAACACCCTTGTTAATAGATGTTGGAGATCGGCCTGTTTTCCAGTGTGGTCCTGTTTCTCTGACCGTGACTGAGTGGATGTGCTCTCTTCGTCCTCTGGCATGGGAGCTGCCTTGGAGCTCGTCTGCCTGGCTGTGTGTTTCCTGGACGGGGCCGCCTTTTACAGCTGCTTTTTGTATCTCTGCTTCTGTCTCCTTGAACCCCAGTGGGCCTCAGCAGATGGCCGCTCACACTGAGCCTGGTTCTGCTGGAGGTTTCTTCCTGTTAAAAGGGAGTTTTTCCTCTCCACTGTCGCTACAAGCATGCTTAGTGTGAGGGATTGCTGAAGAGTCAATGAGTCAATGCAATCAACTGGTTTTCCTTAGATAGAAAACTTTGTATCGATTTGACTGTATGATCTGGTTGAACTGTAAAGTGCCTTGAGATGACATGTGTTGTGAATTTGGCGCTATATAAATAAACTGAATTGAATTGAATATGAATTGATGTTGGACTGAAGAACATGACGTCCTTCACCGACGCTGCTGCTTAAACCAATCTGCTGACAGTAGCATCCATCTAATTAAAACCAGCACAGTCCTGTTCCTCCCGTACCGCTGCCCTGCATGTTTTAGATCTCTCCTCGCTGCTGCACACATGAGTTATACAGAGCCATATTAAACAGGCTTCTGCAGAGCTTGGTGGCTGCTGAGGATGTCAGAAAGTCATCAGAGACAGAGACACATCTAAAACATCCAGGGCAGTGTTACCCGATGAACAGGACTGAGAACTACTGCTCTGAAGGACAGAGCCGTCCTGAAAATGACTTCCTGACAGAAACTGTGATGTCAGAGTGTTAGCAAACTGTGATGCTCAGGTAGAGGGCCATCTGCAACCGAGAGCCATCAGAAGTGCAGCTGCATGTTCATCCAGGTTAAGGCGCGTTACTCAGGTGAGCGAAGCCTTCGTGTAATGCTACGTTCAGACTGCAAGCAGCAGAGGCAGCCGAAGCAGCTAGTTTCCATCCAAAGTCAATGGTTACACGCATCAAGTTGCAGCAAAATGTCCTGCAGCGTCTAGAGCAGCAGGAGCAGCGCATCATGAGCTTCAGAGCAAAGGCAACGCGCCGCATCAGCTAATCAGAGAAGCTGATCTGGGAGCTGGCAGGGAGTCAGACGCAGCACTGCTGATGCAGAGCGCTATGATCACTCCTCTGAAACAGTTTATTAACGCCTAGATTAACTTCAAATGTAGAAACCTGCCGGCAGAATATGTTGGCTTTTATTATCCTGCTGCCTGCAGTTTGTAGCACAGACCTGAAAAACGCTAACATCTACTTCCAGCCGCCACCAACAGGAGGGGAAAACCCTGGAGAGGCGAGCGGGCCTGAGGCAGCTGCTGCTGGGGATTCCCAGTGACAGCGCAGCGCCGGTATGTGGGGGTCTGAGCGGCTCCCACAGAGAAATAATCTTTGAAGGCAGGATGGTAATCTGGATGAACTGACTGCACAGACCATGTTTTCAGGAGGACTTTCTCACTTCAACAGAGATTCTAACTACTTTTTACCCTCTGATCACAGCTAATATAGCCGCCATTGTTACAGGCAGAGAAAGGATAGAGTAGCTCCGCCCACCGCGCATCAGACCCACTTTTTACCGCACAGCTGGAGCAGCAAAGATGCTTCAGCCGTGCGTCAGAAATAAACTTGGACAAGCATCAAAAATAAAGCAGTACGCGTGTTTATGCTGCTCCTGCTGCATGCGCTCTGAATGTAGCATAAAAGTGACGGAGCCGCCGCCTGACCCAGGGTGGAGGGAAAAGTCCTGCTCTGTATTTTCCTGCCTCTTCCTGCAGCACAGCGAGCCTAAAGGAGCGGCTTAATCAAGGTTAAGGAAGTGATCAACCACTGGCTGCAATGGGAGGAAGGACCCAATACTGCAATCACCCCCCCGCACTGTGAGTCTAAAACACTAGCTGCACATCTCTGACTGGTTTAGCTGTCCAACCTTCAAGACAGACGGCATATCTCATAAACAACCTCCAGAAAAACCTGAAAACATTGACTTTCTGCCAACTTCATGTAAAAACAACAAAGATCAGCTCAAGCTAAACCCGCTTCCCTGAGTTTAGACCCGCCCTCAAGCTCCAGATTGGCTGTCCGTCTTTTCTTGTGTGATTGTCTGCCAGCGCTGACACTCTCACTTTACAAACATGTGATGGGCCTCTAAATCTGGTGTGTGATTGGTCGGTCACAGCACTGCTGAAGTCCGACGATATTTAAAGATATCTGAAAGGTCTAAGAGTTACGGCCTTGGAGAAGAACGTGGGTCAGCAAACAGACGGTGAGGGAATCTGCTGCTGTAAATGAGACATTTCTTCTTCTCATTGGGTTCTGGTAATCTAGAAGGGTTGTAATCAGGTGTATTCATTTACATGAATCTTTGAATTAGTCTGATGTTTGTTTAGTTATTAGACTTGCAGCCACGAAAACAGAGACATAAGTGCTGATTAATGAAATTTATTATTGTTATATTTTATTAATATAATCAAAAAAGGAAGAAAAAATATCTTTTTGATTTTATATATAAGCACATGGTATGAGCTATGATACTCTGATTTCACCTGTTTGGATTTGGAGGATACCGCATGTATCTTCCATTACAGAGGATGACGGTGGGAATTTGGGCGTTGATCATGGCTGCCGGCAGCTGTTGACGCCCTCAATAAGGCTGTGATTGAGCAGGACCGGGAGATGACCCGCATACTGGGTGCGATTGAACGCAGCCTGGCTGCTGTGGTTGAACTCAAAGGTGAGATGGGATAATACCTTGGATGCGTACGCTCGCTTCAAGGCGGAAAAACCCAACGAATCTGGAATAATGGACTCGCCATGAAGAGCCAACAAGAAAAATACTCAATGCTGAGGGAAAGTTCCTGTGCAGCCTGCTTCCAAAACAATAAGGGCTATTTTGGATTGGACCTCCCCCCTTTATCTAATCTCCCCCCTGGATGTTATGGAGAAAGGGCACAGGAATCGGCTCCCCCCCTCCCCTACCCGCAAAACATCTGTGGATTCGCTCAGTGACTGTTGATAAACTTCCATCTTATCAAGGACATTGCCTGTGGTCAGCGTTCATAGACAAATTGCACGCACTCATCATACACATGCAACTATCGTCTCAATAGGTCAGATTGACTTCATGTGACTCCGCCCCTGATGTGACCCTCTGCTGAAAGGTCTGTCTTGCGTTTACATGTGCTTTTCTCAAACTGTATCCTGTCCACAGAGATAAAGGCAGCGCTATGGGGAACCGCCTGGGACCTGGGCGGCCAGGTAACTGGTGCAGACCTGGGAAGCCATAAGAACGCGCCAAAGGTAGCATTCTGCAGCACGCATGGCCTCAGTAAAATCTGTTCCTCCTATCCCAATGAATGCGATGAACGGTTTGTACTGAAATTGAAATCTCGATTGCAATTTAAATTGTAGTTTCAAATAAAGATTGATTGAATGATTGATAATCTACATGGATTGTTGCACCTCTGGTTGTCCAGTTCATCCATAGATTTAGTCAGCAGAGGGAGAGAAGAGATGCAGGAGGAACTGGAGGAAACAGAAAACATGCTCAACTTATATATGAGTTATATTTAAAAATAATTGTTTCCCCCCCACTTCTATAATCTAAATTTCGTCCATGTTTTGAGGCTAGAATGGAAAGAGGTTTATTGTGGCGCAGCAGGAGGATATGTTGTATCTAATCACACGTTGACACCAAGCAAACACGCTCAGCACAGCAGTCCAGTTATTTTCCTTCATTTCTTCCTCATTATCCAGCAGAGCTGAGAGGCAAATCACCATTCTTCACGATCTTTATCATTTTTTTGGATCCGTTATCTTTGGAAGCAGAAAACAATGTTGGTTTATGATCCAGCTGAGCTCCTGAAGGGGAACCTCCACATTTATGGAAGATTGTGGATTCCAGTTAGAATTAGTATAACAACAGGATGGTTTTAATGGTTTTAATGGAAACAGGGTTTGTGGAGTAAAAGTTGTGGCCATTAAACAGCATAAAAACTTTCAGCTGGTGTGAACATCACAGCAAGTTAGTAAGGAAACCGACTCTGTTCCAGTAAATTTATCCCATTAGTTCGCCTGAGAAAAGTTTCCCACACGTCTGCCAGAACCGTAGTTTCTCTAAGCAAACATTTCTCACATTCTCTGGAACTTCTGATTGCAGCTGAACAGACTTTGATGAAGTTTATGTTTTGTTTATTTGGACTCTTTTTCTTATTCATGACTCGCTGTGAATCTGAAAACTAATCATTATTCCTTCTCTTCAGTTTTCTCACAGACAGCTAAATGCTAAAGGTTTTATAAAAACAGGTCCAGATGAAGAAAGGTGGGAAATATGTTCATTTCAAACTGCTTTCAGTCATTTTAAGTTGTCCTTCATATTATTATTGTATATGAACGACAAACGGTTCAGGTCAGAGTTTAGTATTTGATGTTTAACTTCAGAGAAACGTATTCTTTCTCCATATGGAGAATAAAATAATCTCATTAAATGTATTTATATATAGCAGTAGCATTATAAAAGTTTCCCTTCAGACTGAGAACCAGATGAATGCAGAGAACCATCATCGCTTGGATGAAGAAAATAAGCTCAATTAAATAGATACAACAATTGGACCAAAGAAGCAGCTCTTAAAGGTTAGAGCACAACTTCAGTTATTCAAGTTAGAGATCTAGAATCTAGATGTTGACCCTCTATCCTCTAAAGAATATCTCCTGAATTAAAAGACTCAGTAGGATCTTTAAAAAATACTTCCTACAGCTGATCCAGATGCCGCTGCCTGCGTTCTCACTAGAACTATAGAAAGTAGATCAGACAGCTGATCCAGATGCCGCTGCCTGCGTCCTCACTAGAACTATAGAAAGAAGATCAGACAGCTGCAGCTGATCCAGATGCCGCTGCCTGCGTCCTCACTAGAACTATAGAAAGAAGATCAGACAGTTGCAGCTGATCCAGATGCTGCTGCCTGCGTCCTCACTAGAACTATAGAAAGTAGATCAGACAGCTGATCCAGACGCTGCTGCCTGCGTCCTCACTAGAACTATAGAAAGTAGATCAGACAGCTGATCCAGACGCTGCTGCCTGCGTCCTCACTAGAACTATAGAAAGTAGATCAGACAGCTGATCCAGACGCTGCTGCCTGCGTCCTCACTAGAACTATAGAAAGTAGATCAGACAGCTGATCCAGACGCTGCTGCCTGCGTCCTCACTAGAACTATAGAAAGAAGATCAGACAGCTGCAGCTGATCCAGATGCTGCTGCCTGCGTCCTCACTAGAACTATAGAAAGTAGATCAGACAGCTGATCCAGACGCTGCTGCCTGCGTCCTCACTAGAACTATAGAAAGTAGATCAGACAGCTGATCCAGACGCTGCTGCCTGCGTCCTCACTAGAACTATAGAAAGTAGATCAGACAGCTGATCCAGATGTTGCTGCCTGCTTCCTCACTAGAACTATAGAAAGTAGATCAGACAGCTGCAGCTGATCCAGATGCCGCTGCCTGCGTCCTCACTAGAACTATAGAAAGTAGATCAGACAGCTGATCCAGACGCTGCTGCCTGCGTCCTCACTAGAACTATAGAAAGTAGATCAGACAGCTGATCCAGATGCTGCTGCCTGCTTCCTCACTAGAACTATAGAAAGTAGATCAGACAGCTGCAGCTGATCCAGATGCCGCTGCCTGCGTCCTCACTAGAACTATAGAAAGTAGATCAGACAGCTGCAGCTGATCCAGACGCTGCTGCCTGCGTCCTCACTAGAACTATAGAAAGAAGATCAGACAGCTGCAGCTGATCCAGATGCCGCTGCCTGCTTCCTCACTAGAACTATAGAAAGTAGATCAGACAGCTGCAGCTGATCCAGATGCTGCTGCCTGCGTCCTCACTAGAACTATAGAAAGTAGATCAGACAGCTGCAGCTGATCCAGATGCCGCTGCCTGCGTCCTCACTAGAACTATAGAAAGAAGATCAGACAGCTGCAGCTGATCCAGATGCTGCTGCCTGCGTCCTCACTAGAACTATAGAAAGAAGATCAGACAGCTGCAGCTGATCCAGATGCCGCTGCCTGCGTCCTCACTAGAACTATAGAAAGAAGATCAGACAGCTGCAGCTGATCCAGATGCTGCTGCCTGCGTCCTCACTAGAACTATAGAAAGAAGATCAGACAGCTGCAGCTGATCCAGATGCCGCTGCCTGCGTCCTCACTAGAACTATA